>NC_056743.1:870690477-870990477 GCF_019279795.1 Protopterus annectens
AGGCGGTATGCCACTGAGCAGAGCTGGAGTTTCTTTAACCGGGCAGCATATGGCATCTGTTTGAGCCCTTTGATCCTCTTGGTGAGGTACTTTTGGGGTCTTTCCAGTTGCTGCAGGTGTTTGGTAAGGTACATCCCAAAAGGGGCATTGTACTTGATTATGGGCCTGATGAGGGATGAGTAAAGAGGCACGATGACCTCCCCTAATCTAGATGTGAATCCCTTCATGATTAGGTGGGCTATATAAAATGTTTTTCTAACCACTTTGGCCAATGAGTTGTCAAATGAGAGATTGCTATCAACTTGGGTCCCCAGGTCCCTAATTACTTCTTCTGTACTTAATGGATTACCACCTATGTGGTAATTTGTGGGCACTTTGTTTTTGCCAAAGGGGATGACTATACACTTTTTGGTGTTTAGCTTGAGACCATGGCTCTGGCACCAGTTGTCTGTTTCTATGAGGCCCTTTTGGAGGATGCTTGTGTCGGCTGGAGAGTCGATTATGGTGCCCAGTTTGCAGTCATCTGCGAACTTGGTCAGCCACAGTCCTTCTGTGTTGGCCTGTACCTCCGAGAAATATATACCGAACAAGAGAGGTCCCAGGACTGAGCCTTGTGGGATGCCACTTGCAACTGGTTTGGAGTCTGACATGGCTCCAGCAATTCTAACCATGTGGGTTCTGTCCTTGAGCCAGTTTGCAACCCATCTAGTGACATAGGGGTTTATATTTAAGCTGGTGAGCTTATCTATAATGCCCGAGTGGGGTATTGTATCGAAGGCTTTTGCGAGGTCCAGGTAGGCTGTGTGGACCACCTTCCCTTCGTCAATGGCCTTGGTGACTGTTTCAAAGAAGTCGACCAGGTTTAAGAGGCAGCCATGTCCCAGAGACTCCCCATGCTTTGGAACAGGAATCCAATCTACATTAGGCAAAGCCCCTCACTAACACTCTTCAAGAGAAACCTTGATGACTGGATGGGAAACAGAAAATATACTCCGGGGATCACTACAGTGGCTCTGCTGGACAGAGGCACAGTGAACTAATGGCTCTGCTGGACAGAGGCACAGGGAACTAATGGTGGCAAAAGCCAACACATTCTGGCTAGGGTTACATATGCCATTGGGCAAATAGCCTAGTACTTACCTATGAACCTATGAACCTATTCTCTCCAATAAGAGATGTTCTCACAGATTCTGAAAGTGCCAGAATCAACTGGGAGAGATCCCTTCTGTTTACGACTTTTACAAGATGTATGGAATTTAAACTCTAGACACCCTGATTTTCAACCACTACCTATTAATTTGCAACATAAATTTGACAAAGACAAACCTGTTTTACACTTGAATTTGGAATCAGACCCGGTGCATTAACTATTCCCCCACCTCTTGAGGGCCCTACTACATCTTCAATTCCAGAACATGCTTTTCTATTTTTCTAGAGAAGAGATATTACTGGTCAGATATGACAATGGAGTGCGTACCTTTAGTCATTTAAAAATGAAGTCTCAAAATGCTCTAGCTTATGTTGTATTGTTTCAAAATACAATCATTGAGTAAGCATTGGAGAATATAACAAATGTCACAGACTAAAAAAAGAAAAGCTCCTAGCATGACATGAAAGTGGGGAATATTAGGCATGTAGGTGACATTATGTTGCAGTAGATGCAGCTACTAGAATAGCCATGACTGGTATAATCAGATATCAGTCACACTACTTTGACAAGGATCTTCTTACAAGTGTTATGTGTATGGACCTGAAAAAAAAATGTATTCTGTGGATCACTCTCTCCTCTTCAAACAACTCTTGCAGCTTAATTTTGATGTGAGCTGCTTGACTTGTTTCTCAGCCTACTTACATGAAAGGCAATTTCAAGTAAATATTAACAATGCACTCTCTTTTGTATTACACTTCTACTGTGATGTTCTCCAAGGTTGGCCCAGTTCTTTTCTCATTATTTATTAACTGTCTTCTCCTTGGTCTACTTACTTTAATACGACTTCTTACAGAGGTTCATCTTCTCCTTAGTTCTCATGATAGTAGATACTCTATAGTAAAAAAATATCTCGATACCCAGACTTGAATGCTATCTTTTCTGGTTGCACTGGGTAACTTAAAAAAACACAAACTGCCTTCAAAAGCCTCTGCATAAGATATGCTGGCTCATTAAATTAGCACACAACAGAATACAGCACTGTACCCTTATGTTTAGCACAAGTTCGCATCTTATCAATCACAAGGCATCCTGCGCATCTCAGGTTTTTATGTACAAGCTACGATGTCACAACTTTTGCTCATCCTTGCTCGTCTTCTAATTTGCAATGAAAACTCCATGCTCACTAAGGAAAGCTGACACTCCAATGACCATAATTCTGATTAAACTGCACAGAATGAGCCTTACATAACTTGGCTCTAGCTGCTAGGAACTTTCTCCCATCTGACATATAAAGAATCCGAAACATTACAGTATTCAATTTCAGTGCCAGCTATAATATTGCTATTTTTCAAACCACCCACACACCATTGATTCCTTGCTTTATTCTATCCCAGATCCTTTCTTCTAAATAGTTTGCAAGCTCACAATTATGTAAAACTCAGTTGTACTTAGTTGTATGCATTGTTGTATATAGAAACGTAACTTTAGTTTTAATACTGCTATACATTAAGTGATCCTGTACTATGAATCATGTTTGCATTATGTAAAAAATGTTACCCTCTGTCCACTAAAATTGTTTATTTTGCATTCCATTTCCTCAGTGCAAATAATTGCACTTGCAGTTCTTTTTTAATTCCAGTACAATTCATAATTTTAGTAAAAAGTCTTTCAGCTTTTCCCAGTTGGGATCACCACAGCGGAACTCCAGTCCGCTAATGATTGGCAGTGGATTTTTACGGTGCCGAGTTGCCAGCCCGACCTTCAAAGAAGGCACACCCATTCATGCACTCACCTACCTGCATGTCTTTAACGTCACTCGACTGTGGGGAGGACATGCAGAATCCACACAGAAGGTGAGTATTATTTTAATAATTTTTAGTACTTTTTAGTACTATTTATCTGTATGTATTTGGCCTGGGTTAGGGCTGAAAAGAGTCAAGATCTTGACCAGCCCTGAGTACAGTTGCATTAGCCATGTATATGTTTTGTAGAAAAGGACTTTGCCATTTTTTTATTTAATGCTAATGGGATTCAGCTCAAAATCATACAATAGTGGAGTAATGAAATTTACTTTCCCCCCCACTGTTCTGCAGTCTCATAATTGGTATATTTAAGTTGAAGAAGGTATGGGGGCATTGTCTCCTGTGTGTGTGATTGTGTGTGTGGGGGGGTGTAGTAGTGGCTTCCTCCTGCAAAAATGATTGTTTTTGGGGTTTTTTTTGATTTTTTAGCTGTATGTGTGGTCAGTGTTTTCTTTAATACTTTTACATTCTGTATTGAGTTTATGACTAAAGGGAATACACACACACACACACACACACACACACACACACACACACACACACACACACACACACACACACACACACACACACAGTGGTAGACTTGGCTAACTTCTTAGAATCTGCATGTATATGTTAAATCATAGAGAATGTCTTTTTTTTGGTACTTCAACTATAAATCTCAAACTTGTAGAAAGCCAAATACAGGCTTAGAGGACAACAGCAAGAATTCTTTTCGACTGTTCCTGTCTTTCATGGGAACTAACCATCTTCCAAGGAATACTTCTTTATAAGAACAGTCCAGAAATCTTCCTTTTCTAGATGTCATATCTGAACAACTTGGATATCCTTGTTCTAATGTTCTCTTATAATATATTTATTTGAGGCATAACATTAGATCAGTGTGTGGTCTGTTGTCCTACTGCAGCAATTTTATACAAGTTACACAATTCATAACCTTTCATTAGAGGGTTGGAGGTACAAGGGTTGATTTTGACCAAGGGAGTTTGGCTATGCTTAAAATAGTCCACAACAATAGCTAGCCTAAAACATACCCATAAATCTTATTCTCTGTTAAGGTAATCACGGGGCTACAGTAATGGCATGTCTTTATCTGCTAACATTTTTTTTTTTTTTTTAGGAAATGAACATTGTAGTTCATATGACCCAATATGGATAATGTTACAGTAGTAGCTGTCTCAGGTTGCGTTTATTTTGGATCTGCCAACTGAAGCAGTTACTGCTTACGTTTCTTGTTTATTGAAACTTGTTTGATTTCAGGGGCTTGAACATCATGTATCCTATACTTATACGGGAACCACCTGATAATGTGTACTCTTATTTCTTGCCTTTATGTGGTACTTTTTAGATCCTAAGGTTCAGATCTTGATTTCTGTTAAGATCTCTTCTTACTTTGTATTCTTCTAATCCAGAGTTTGGATTCATTTTATTTTATTTGTTGAAAATTGTTTTATATAGGAGCTGATACAACTGAATAATTTTATTTCTGAAATGAAATAAAAGATTTATACAATTTTTTAAAGAGATTTTGGTACTTGCGTATTATCACAACCAGATTTTGCATACTTGAGGCCATGAAACACTGCAAGGTGATATTCACAGTGTTTACTGCTGTGGAATAACTTTGAATTATCTACGGGAAAAGAAACATTCCTGAAAACCCGCTTCCTGTTTTTGCATGCAGTACACATGCACGCTTGAACTGCCATGCCTGCTACCATTCTGACAAACGGATTCTTTTCACTGAGTGGAAGGAATCCTTCAGAGAAGGCAAACACAAAGACAGGAAGGATGGTTTGGTTAATGTTTTATTTTTAACAATGTGTAAACATATGATCAGGTCCCACTGAAAAAGCATGCTACATGCTACAAATGACACGAAGAATCACATCATCAGGCAATAACATGTTTTCCGAAGTGTTATTAATAGGTAGGTTTATTCAGGAACTGACTTTGACTGTTTCTTCCATTGTGTGTACTTTGATATGTGTAACCTACTTATTTAATTTAATTTAATACGTAGTATTGTATGAGAAAGTTGGGAGTGTCAGAGAAGTATGTAAGTGGTGCAGGATATGTAAGAGGGTAGTGTGACAGCGGTGAGGTCTGCGGTGGGAGTGACGGATGCGTTTAAGGTGGAGGTGGGAGTACATCAAGGATCAGCTCTGAGCCCTTTCTTATTTGCAATGGTGATGAACAGGTTGACAGATGAGATCAGACAGGAGTCCCCATGGACTATGATGTTTGCAGATGACATTGTAATCTGTAGTGAGAGTAGGGAACAGGTGGAGGAGACCGTGGAGAGGTGGAGATATGCTCTTGAGAGAAGAGGAATGAAGGTCAGCAGGACTTAGACCGAATATATGTGTGTGAATGAGAGGGAAGATAGAGGAATGATGAGGATGCAGGGAGTAGAGGTGGCGAAGGTGGATGAGTTTAAGTACTTGGGATCAACAGTTCAGAGTAATGGTGAGTGTGGGAGAGAGGTGAAGAAGAGAGTACAGGCAGGATGGAGTGGGTGGAGAAGAGTGTCAGGAGTGATTTGTGACAGACGAGTACCAGTAAGAGTGAAAGGGAAGGCCTACAAGAGGGTAGTGAGGCCAGCTATATTATATGGGTTGGGGACAGTGGCATTGACAAAAAGGCAGGAGTCAGAGCTTGACGTGGCAGAGTTGAAGATGTTAAGATTGCACTGGGTGTGACGAGGATGGACAGGATTAGGAATAAATATATTAAAGGGTCAGCCCAGGTTGGAAGGTTTGGAGACAAAGTCAGAGAGGCAAGATTACATTGGTTTGGACATGTGCTGAGGAGGGATGCAGAGTATATTGGGAAAAAGATGCTAGGGATGAAGCTGCCAGGTAACAGGAAAAGAGGAAGGCCTAAGATAAGGTTTATGGATGTGGTGAGAGAGGACATGCAGGTGGTTGGTGTGACAGAGCAAGATGCAGAGGACAGGAAAAATGGAAACAATTGATCTGCTGTGGCGACCCCTAACGGGAGCAGCCGAAAGAAGAAGAAGAAGAAGAAGAAGATATGTTTAACCTACTTAACTTTAGTGGAGACTATGATTTCATTCATGTTACTTTATTATTTCACCTACATTAGGCCTTAACTAATCTGTTGTCTTCTGGGTGCAACATTATTTTACTCTATCATGACATTATACTCTAATTTTGCAAGACTTATGCAGATGCTTGTATCTGTTTTGTGGTCTGTTTAATTTTGCCTTTGAGAACCCCCTAAGAAACATCTGCTTTTAATATGTTTATGATACTATGTAATTTTATCTGCAGACAACTCCATTCCTTCACATCGCCTCCCACTGCTTTCTCTCTATATATGTGTGTGTGTGTGTGTGTGTATATATATATATATATATATATATATATATATATATATATATATATATATATATATATACATATATATATATATATATATATATATATATATATATATATACATACACACACACACACGGGCATATCATAACTAGTTGAATGTACATAATGTTCACATCTGCTAGGCTGATGCTGTTTGGTCAGCAGAAAGAGATGGTTGACATGTGCAGGAGATTGACAATCCCCAGGTAGGGGAATATTCTGTTTCCCCTTGGATTATGCAATCTCAAAGTTAGACTATATAGTTAGTAGGGGGTGCTGGGGGTGCAAGGGGCTTGCCCCCTGCTACAAAAAAACACTTGTTGCTGGTTTAGCCTGCTCTGGGCTAATTCTCAGAGAATATCCACTATGTGTCAAACTTCCATGTTTTGGCAGTTTTAGGTTGTGTATGTTTGTTAGTTATAATATATATATGCACAGGTTAAGTATCATTGTCACAAGGGTAGTTTTTGAGAAACAGTGTAACACTAAAGTTACTCACCCACCAACTGCCTCTTCTTTCTTGAAGTTACCTTTTGGATGTATTCACTAGTGACAAAACAGGAATTCCATTTACTTGAACAGAGATTATTGGTTTTATGTGCTGGTTTTCTTTTGTCTGAATTTTGATTAAGATGTATTTTCATAATTATTTTTGTTTTATTTTTACATAAAATTGGCAATGTTTTCATTAAGGATACCCACACCTCCAGGCTAGTTGAACAGCATAATGCATCCGCGATTATCCAAGTGCAACTAACTCTGGGCAAGACCGCAATCCAAATTGTAGGCTGCTACAGACCCCCCACCATGCCCCAGGATTCCCACTCTTCATTTCTTGATACACTGGAAAGTATTAGGGTACAACCTAACACCCTAATAATGGACGATTTCAACTACCCTACCATTAACTGGGAAAACTACTCATGTACCAACTCTTTTGCTCAACGTTTTCTGGAATTCATAAATTCCAATGCCTTGGCTCAACTTATTCACACCCCCACCAGGGGCAGTAATATCCGTGACCTGGTCATTACCAACATCCATTTTACCATATAGAAGCCTATAGAAGTCAATGCCTCATTGGTCAGATCTGACCTTAAGCTAATCACCCTAGACATCCACATCCCACCCCCTCCCCCAATTAGGGAAACCACCATAAAAAACATCTCCAAAGCCACCTTCACACTTCTTAAGACAGAAGTGGCAAACTTCATGACACCCATGCAGATGAACAATAGAGGTACGACTGCTGAATCCTACACAAATGCACTTTATAAGCACTTAGATGAGTGCATGGATCATGCTATCCCTAATGGAACCAAGATGCTATCCTCCAAAGAAAGGAAGCCGATCTGGTGGTCCTCTGCCATAAACAAACTCTACAACAGAAGAAAGAAACTGTTGCAAAAAAGAGTAAAATCCCATGACTGGAGGAACACCCTGGTCAACCTCAGCAAGAAGCTGAGATCCCTCATAAAATCCTCCAAAGCTAGCTACGAAAACAAAATTGCCACTGACTCTAAAGACAACCACAAAGCAATCTATAGCTATGTCAAGAATCTCAATGGCAGCACTCAGATCTGCTCTGAGTTACAGCACAATGGCACTAAATATACAGAAACAACTGATATTGCCAACATCCTGGCAGATAGGTTCAGTGCTAACGTTACCCCCCTCTCACCCCCTAGAGGGCCCATCTCTATACTGGAAGAATGCAAAGTTCCTGTAATCATGGCTGCACAATTAAAAAACACACTCTCCAAAGCCAAGAACACAGCATCCATGGGACCTGACAATATCCCAGGCTGCATTCTACATGAACTACAGAATGAACTGGCACCCTACCTAAGTACTGTGTTCAGTCATAGCCTCACCTCAGGCTTTGTGCCCACTGAATGGTGCACTGCATAGGTTATCCCACTCCACAAAGGGGGAGCCATGACGGACCCCGGGAACTACCGCCCCATTAGCCTGACAAGCCTGGTCTGCAAGGCCATGGAACGTATCATCATGGAACTCATAAACAAAGACATTGGTAATCTCCAAACTCTGGACTCTACCCGGTTCGGATTTGTAAAAGGCAGATCATGTCTCCTAAACCTAATTGACTCCTTTGAAGCAGTCACCAAAGCTAATGATGAGGGTAAGGTGGCTCACACAGCCTATCTAGATCTCGCCAAGCCTTTTGACACCATCCCCCAATCTGGAATTATAGATAAGCTCACTAAACTAGGTACAAATCCCTATGTCACAAGATGGGTTGCCAACTGGCTCATGGACAGAACCCACACTGTGAAAGTAGCAGACTCCAAATCCGACTTTAGACCAGTGACAATTGGAGTACCACAGGGTTCAGTCCTGGGTCCTCTCCTGTTTGGTATCTACTTCTCTGAAGTACAGGCTAACACAGAAGGTCTTTGGCTAACAAAGTTTGCAGATGACTGCAAACTAGGAGCCATAATTGAAACTCCTAATGATGTGGACATACTACAAAAGGGCCTCACTGAGACAGATGCCTGGTGTCAAAGCCATGGCCTGAAGCTCAATGCCAAAAAGTGTATTGTCATCCCCTTTGGTAAAAACTCTGTACCCATGAACTACCACATAGCTGGTAGTCTACTTAACACCAGAAATGTGATGAGACCTTGGGACACAGGTGGACAGTAGTCTCTCCTTTGATAATCACATCGCTACAGTGGTCAGGAAATCCTTCTACGTGGCTCACCTCATCACAAAAGGTTTCTCATCCAGAAAAAAAGAGGTCATTGTGCCCCTCTACTCATCACTCATTAGACCCATTATAGAGTACAACGCTCCTTTTGGTATGTACTGCACAAGACATCTGCAACAACTGGAAAGGCCACAGAAATACCTCACAAAGAGGATTACTGGCCTCAAACAGATGCCCTACACAGACCGTCTCAAAAAACTCCAGCTTTACTCTGTCACATATCGCCTACTCAGAGGTGATCTCTGCCTAATGTACAAAACTATGTCAAACCCAGAGCTGTTGGACATGCTCCACTTAAAGAAATCCCAATCCCTCCGAGCTACATGCTCTAGGGACCTAAACCTTATCACCACAATAAACAGAACATGCTGGAGGAATAGATTCCTGTCCCAGAGACTTCCCATAATCTGGAACAGACTACCTATCTATGTCAAACAGAACTCCTCATTAGCACTCTTCAAGAAAAATCTTGATGATTGGATGGGAGATAGGAAATTCTCCCCAGGGATCACTTCTGTGGCTCTGCTCAACAGGGGCACAGGAAAATAATTTTCTTGGGTGGCGAAAGCCAGGGTACATTTTTGGCTAGGTTTATATAGGCCCTAGGGCCAATAGCCTAGTACCCTCCTATGAACCTATGAACCTATAAGAAAGGCAGACTGATGGTGTTTTTGTTCCCATGGTGTTGACTCTTAGCTCGTAGTTGTGTGACTTTGTGATCGATGTGTTTAAGTTGGTGGTGTGGCCCTCCTGCAAGAACAGGTTTTTTTACCTTGTCCTTTATGGTTTTCAGTGTATTTGCTTTGATGTTAATGTCATCATTTTACGTGATTCTGCTAAATGACATGAACTTTGTGGGTGCCTATTAACAAGGAATCCTTTTAGAAAGTTTATTTTGGAAATGTTAGCAGACTGTTACTAATACTGAATTCTCAAAAAAATTGCATACCTCATATTTTGACATCTGTGTTGGCAATATATTGAGCATTTTCTATGTTATGCTATGCATTTCCTTAAAGAGTCACTTAATTAAATCCTTCTTGTGATCATAGAAATCTCTTACTTCCTCCTAAAGGGAAAAAGAAAGCTACGTACATATTCTGAAACAATGCTTTCTGGGTTATATCACCTTATATATTTACAAAAATGCCATTTTGCACTGTCATTTGTAAGTCAACCTTTCATAATTATTTATCCTACTGTGTCTCAGTAACCAGGATGCAAACTTAATACTCTAATAATTTCAAGGTTTAACTTATATCTACTTTTCACAAACTGTTGTGGGCCTAGATCAGGTTATTTACATTAAATAATAAGAAAAACAGCAAACGTTTGGATTATTACAGTCCTCTGTCAAATTGTTTTATACTGTCTGTAGTTTCAAATAATGTCTCCGTTATGTACAGTTTGTTTATACCAGCATTGGCAATGCTGAACATGTAACTTATTGGACTGATTCTGTTACCTGAATTTGTGTTACCTCACAATGTGTTTAATTTTATCACTTTAACAGGAAAATAATTTTTTTTTATAATCATTAAGTCTTACTCCTTGGATAGGCTTCTATATGGTAAAATGGATGGTTTGCTAATAATAGCAACACTAATAATATGTTCTCTATAACTGCTCAAATCTAACAAACATTTCTGAGTGGCATTATATAGCTATTAGATAAATATATCATTATTTAATCACATCTGACCTTCTTTTCTAAAATTAAATGTTTTATTTAGTGCCTATAATATCAACAAACAAAAATCAGTGCGATCTTCATGTTTGGTGTACTAGTATGTGTCTATTACATTCAATACTCTCTTTGTTTCCCTCACCCTGTATATACGAACATGATCTACATCTGATGATTAGATTTCATATTTTGCAAAAATATTTTCTAGGTGTATGCATTACACGACAGTTTAAACTATCTTGCTTAACAACGCTTCTTACCTAGAAACCTAAGTTATCTTTCTTAGCATCTTATGACTGGTACCTGTTGTTTCTACCTTGCACCTACAGTCTCTTTGCCCCAGTAAACTATGTATGTTTATATAAATAGGGCCATGTGTGACAGCCTTTTTGCATGTATTTTTCTTTAACTTCAGCAGCCAACCATATTATATCTTCTTTCTGGCTTTGATTGGATTACGCACGTGTTTCTTCCTATAAGATAAGACTCCAAGTGAACCATTTGTTCACCAAATTTTTGTATTTTTGTTCTGGTTTTCCATTCTTAGTTCACTGTTTTTGATTTCCTCCATTATATTTATCCATTCTTCTATACTTGGCTCTCCTTTTAATTTCCTTATCCTTGTGATTGCATTCTTTGCTACTATCATAACCAAGAATACCAAAACTTTAATGTAATTTGGCTTCTCTTTGTCTGACTAACTTTATTTCCTTGGTAATCACTATCTCTTCTGCTACCATATTCTGGCTGAGTTTCTGAATCCCCACTATGTACTTCCTCAGGCTAATACATCCTCAAAAGATATGTTCCTATATCCATCTCTCCCCCTGTCATACCTCCAAGTCCCTTTTAGATCTGGGAATAGCTTCTGGGGTCTTACAGGGGTGTAAAAATATTTGTGCTAGAATTTTCACCAAATATCCTGAATTTTCTTGCTTTAGTTGTAATTTAGGGGTGAGACAGATTTCTTTCCTCGCTTCTTTAGTGTATTCATTCTGTATAGTGTTAGACCATCTTTACTTGCACCTCATTCTTGTTTATTTTCCTTGGCCCTTGATAACAATCTCTCTGTCTGCATCTTTGGGGATTTTATTTTTATGAAGTATTGACTCACTTTTGGTTGAAGAACCCTTTTATTTGTAATTCTTTCTTTATTTCCCACTACTAATAGCCCTGGTATAAAAACAGATCTCTTTCTGCCAGGTTAATAGCGTTTTTAAATTCACCCTACTCTTTCTACCTTTCTCTTTAGTTAACTGCCCTCAGTACCTAGGACTTTTATTTCCTTGTTTTTATATTTTCTCTACATTCTCTTCCCTTTTCCTACCTTCTTTTGCAAGGTTATGTCCTTTAGGAAGTAACTATTTCCCAGTCTCTTAATTTGCCTTTCATTAATTATTTGCAGCTTTGATTTCATTAGGAATCCATCTATTAAGCTATCCATCCATCCAATGATCCTCTACTCTATTTTCCACTAATCCTCAGAACTTAACCGATGCTTCTCTTTGGGTTCTACTCCCTGTGTGGATTTAATATGACTCTTTAAGTTAGGGCTAAGCTCACTTGATCTAATGGAAGTTCCAGATACTCCCAGTTTACTCTTGTTTTTCTCCCTTCCGAAATAAAAATCTTTGAACTCTTTATTTATCCCTGTCAATAGTTCTCCCAGTGTGAAAAATATGCTTGCCCTAGGTATTGTAGTAGCTGGATAAGGAACATTTTTATTACTTTTATCTTACTATTCAGTTCCATGAAAATTAGTTTCCATTGTCTATCTAAGCCCACTATCCTCTGTCTAATTTATTCCCAAGTTTTGTGCCATCTGCCTTGGGTTATTCATTAGCCATAACCCTAATTATTTCATTTTACTGTGTCCCTATAGGTAGGGATCATTTTGTACGGGTCTATATTAGATCAGCAAACGCTTAAACAAGCGAACGCTGATTGATCAACCTTATTTAAGCGACTGTTCAAAATATCGAAGCAACAGAAACCCAAATTTTTTCCTAGGGAAAGAATTCAGTTGTTCATTTCTGTTGCTTCGATATTTTCAGTGCTGTGGTGGCAAGTTACGGGTCGGATTCAGGTAAGTGTGCGATTGTGTGGATGTGAGTGTTAGGGTGGGTTAGGTGAGTTAGGGTTAGGGCGCGGGTTAGGTATGTGTGCGATTGTGTGGACGTGTGCATAGTTTAGTGTAGGGTTAGGTGTCAGATTTTAGATGTATATGTGTGGATTTCTGTTTGCTTGGTGTGCTTGTGTTGTGTGTATGTGTTTTGGATCAGCGATTTTTTTCCCTAGGAAAAAAATCGCTGATCTGACAGTTTGAGATTGTAAGCGTTCACTTACATAAGGTCGATCAATCAGTGTTCACTTTTTTAAGCATTCGCTGATCTAATATAGACCCTTTTGTACCAACTCAAAATTGGGCACATAGTTCATAGCAATAGTTATTGTTTTGGAAATGTTTATCTTATAGCCTGCCAGTATCTTATAAATCTCCAAAACAGGAAATAGTCTTAGTATCTCTACCTCAGTTTGTGTTACATATATAATAATGTCATTGGTGAAATGTGCTAATTTTCCTTCATTTCCTCCCATTGATATCCTGCTAGTTCTGATTGCCAATTTCTGTTGCCAAAGGTTCTAAGTATATGACAAGTAGGATAGGGAATAATGGGTAGCCCTGTCTGGTCCCCCTGGACAATTTTATCTCGCGTGAGAGGCCACACCATTGAGCTTGGTCCTTGGATTAGGACTTGCATATAGCTACAAGATTAACTTTATCCAGCCTTCAGGGAAGTTAAATTCTTTTAGGGTTTCCATTAAGAATCCCAGCTCACTCTATGAAATGCCTTTTTGTCATTAAGTCCCATTATCTATAGTATATTATCTAATATTTCTGCATTCTTTTGCCTTGATAATGTTTTGATTACATTATCAAATGTCTGTTTTCCCTCTATAAACCCACATTGATCTAAATTTTTTATCTCCCCCACTACCTTGGTTAGCTTTTTTGCCAGAAATGTTGTAAAAACCTTGCAATCATGATTAAGTACTGGAAATGATTTGTATATACCTGGCAAAATTAAGTCCTTGCCTTGTTTTACGAACACTACTATTACTGCATTCCTCCATGACCTAGGTACTTCCCCTCCATTCTATTACATAAGCTCTCCTAAATTTTTATGATTTCGTTTTTGTTTCTATTCATCAATTCTGTTGGGAACCCATCAAGTCCTAGGAGGGTGGGATTCAGTAAAGCCTACATGGTCATTTTTCACTGTGTGCTTATCCTGCTGCAATGCTCACACAGCTGCAAAATGTTTTAGATTCAATAAAATTCATGTAGTGGTGTATACTTACACACAAACATGGTAAATTCCGTGGCATGAAAATTCCAGCATAAGTAGCTGAAATGTATGCTAATGAAGCAAACCAACACAGTGGAGCAATTGAACAAGCTGTAAAGCAACTGTGTAGACTCTGTGCTTGTGTTGCCCTTGCATTCGAAAAGTTTCCAATACAGCCACAGGAGTCTACATGGAAACAAGAGCAAGTAAAAGTTCTTAGATTTGTACAAGACTGACCTTAGCATGTAACAGCAGACACATTATTACATTATTAGACAAGGTGGATGCTACAAAAGCAGAGTAACAATAGCAACAATCCTTTTTAAGTGCCATGACATAAATGCAGCTTCACTCCCCCACCCCCAAATGAAGAATATACTTGTAACTAATGTAGACAGATAAAGGTGTAAACCCCATGAAACAGACTATTCATACTGTCACGTAAGCATATGCAGTATGTAGCTGATGGAATACACTATTTTATCAAAAACTGCATTCCTCTGTGCAGATATATAGCAAAGTAATACCCTTCCTTGTATTTACAACACTAGGCTCTCCTTCAGTTTCCAAAACTGTATTCCTCTGTGCAGATATATAGCAAAGTAATACCCTCCCTTGTATTTACAAAACTGGGCTCTCCTTCAGTTTCCCTGCCTACATGGTTACCAACCATGTAGATTCAGGCCTGTCAGCACGGTGAAGAAGTAAATGAGGTCAAAACTCATTAGAATTGCTGAATCACATAAAAATTGTAACTGTGTAGGGATGTTCACTTTGTGTAAGCACTTCCACACTGTTTTCAATCGATGGCAACAGTGAATGATGACATCGGGGGGGGGGTGTCAGGTTACACTTACAGAGGTGTTCATGTAGGTCTGTGAAGGGTGAAAGTGCATGCAAGCAGTGCACAATTCACAAGTTCTGTTTCATCCTCTATTTTTTGTTAAGATGTGTTGTCTCTGTCTGCTTTAAGTTATTTTTTAATTATTTTTGTCATTGTTTGCACTTGGCGCAATCACAGGAAATATAGGAATGAATGGCAGGTTTCTTGATGCTTGATAAGTAACTATTCCTCTAGCAGCATGTGTATGTTTAGGGCTGGAGTACAGATGGTCCTGGGTTCTAATACAGGGTGTGTAAAGTTTAAATCAGTTTTTGCTCTCCTTGTTTGCATGATATCATGGGAACAGAGGAAAGCAATAACAATACTGCCTGTGTTTACCTTAATTACACGTAGGTGCACACAGTAGTGCAGAGGTGCTTGCAGTGGCACGGAGGTGTGCATTGTGCACTAATAAGCAGCGATGGAGTCAACACACACAGTTAAGCAGCAGATGTGTTTCATAGGTGCTAATTACAGCATAAGCAGGTGATTGTCAGCATGGTGGAACTATTCAACAAGCTCATATCTCTCAACTATACTGAATTACTCGGTTTTTACCAAGTTTTGGGGGCCAAATAAAGGGGTGTCATGATTCCCGAGCGGCACCCCTTCATTTCTGATTTTTTTCTTTTGGTTTTATTTATTTTTTGAATATCGCGCTGTCAGAGCTGACATCATCACATGTGCAATGACATCAGCCCCGTCAGGGCTATCAGCCAGTCAGAATTGAGCTCAAGGAGCTCACAGTCATTTCCGGCTGCAAATGCAAGTGGGAACAGCAGTTATCAAACAGCAGTTCTGAAGTGGATTATTGGCAGCAGCACTTGTCTCGGGGAAAGTGCAGTTTTGGATTTCTAGGAAAATGAAGTGGATTACTGGCAGCAGCACTCGTTTCGTTTGGGAGAAAGTGCAGATTTGGATTGCAGCACTTGTTTCTTGGATTATTGGACTCTCATTGGAAGTGAAGTGTTGGACTCAAGTAAGGAGGGTGTGTGTGTGTGTGTGTGTGTGTGTGTGTGTGTAAATGCCCCCATGTAATACACCTGGTGGCTAGAGGTATTCAGACTCAAACCCTGTACCTTTGGCACAGGGTAAAAAGAGCCTAAAGTCCCTAGCCACCACCATTTCTGAGCTTTGTCCAGATTTTTATGTGCTAAGAGTTGAGAGCTATGGTGAGTGAAAAGTGAGAACTGAATTTGTATTCCCCCATTATTGGCTTTGTCCAGGTTTTTTGTGCTAAGAGGTTGAGAGCTATGATGAAAAGTGAGAACTGAATTCACTAAATGATGATCATTAAGTTTCAGTCTTCCTAATACTTAGGGAACTGCTGATTTGGCATAGTGGTATGTTGCTTAGATTGTAGTGCATAGGGCCCTGGGTTCAAGACTTACCAGTGAAATGCACGGTGGTAACACAACATTTTATTCTAGCAATTTTCCAAAATTATACAAGCAATGTTTAAAATGTGTCCCTGGTAAGTCCCTAGCCACTACCACTTGTGAGCTTTGTCCAGGTTTTTTGTTCTAAGAGTTGAGAGCTATGGTGAGAAGTGAGAAATTAATTTGTATTCCCCCATTATTGGCATTGTTTGTCCAGGTTTTTTGTGCTAAGAGGTTGAGAGCTGTGGTGAGAAGTGGGATTTGAATTCACTAAATGATAACCATTAAGTTTCAGTCTTCCTTTCTTTCAGGAAACTGCTGATTTAGCATAGTAGTATGTTGCTCTGACTGTAGTGCATATAGTCCTGGGTTCAAGCCTTGCCAGCAACATGCATGGTGGTAACACATTTTATTCTAGCAACTTTCCAAAATTATAGAAGCAATGTTTAAAATGTGTCCCTGATTTCTGACCTTTTGCCCCCCCCCCAAAAAAAAAAAAACTGAAGTTGAAAATAAGTGCAAGAAGCTGCTCAAGATGCCTATGGCTTACACTACTGTCATTGTATTTACAGTGTGGGTGTGGAAATAGACTTTTATGATGGAAATGTTCTGAATTGGGCAGTTTTGTCATTATTGGTTCATGCATTTTGTTTTATTGCCTACAGTACAGCCTACTGGAAAAATGTTCAAACAATACATTTAAAATGCTCTCTGTCTAACAAGTGTGCTGTATTATACATGGAATATAACTTAATAAAGTCTGGAAGGTGTATCAAAGAAAAGAACACATTTATGTTTCTTGTTTTGTGTGCAAAAGGCCAATGATTTGAAAACAGCCCAAAGGTAATCTTTATCACCACTGGCCAGATGCATTTTCTTTGGATGTGGTATGTGGATTTCAATGCTATTTCAATGGATGTGAGTTTCAAGGGCAGCAAAGTTTTAATACCAAGTCTATTTTCATTGTGAGACAGTATTGCTTTGTTTAGCAGATGTCTTAGTGTTTGTGCATTGTTGTGCTGCAAAATGAAAAACATAAAATCCAAATAATCATTGTAGAAGTAAAGCAGTATGCACACATTAGTGTTTATGGTAAATGGGGAGAAATTGCCAGGTAATGGGACATTGGAATGGCTGCAGGGAGACTCTGGTACCATATTTTGGTTGTCTGTTCTTCAGTTTGCATTTGAAAGTTGGTGTCCCACAATTCCATTGAAGTGGGTGGGGTTACATAATTATATATGCACATTAGATGTTAGAGTACAGATTTGTACCTATTTTTCATGGGCCTTGTCCAGATTTTTGATATTTCCAGGCTGAGAGGTATGAACAAGCTATAAAGCATCCATGTAGCCTCCATTCTGTTTTTTCCTGATTACTTCAATACTATTGGAGTAGAGACAAAGACATTTTAAAGGAACACAATGCTAGGGGTTGCTACAGCTATGCCCCATATGTATATGCTAGAGGCTGAAGCCAATGCTGCTGCCAACAGGCCTAGGCTGAGAAGGAGAAGAGTGTTCCAGCCCAGGGTAACTTTTCAGATGCTACATAACCTGGAAATTGTACAGCACTACAGAGTGGACAGGGACACATTACAAGAACTCTGTGAGCTCTGCCACCCTCAACTCAGAGCCAGAGTCAACTGAGGGGACCCCATCCCAGTGGAAACTAAGGTATGTGCAGCCCGGAGAATATTAGCTACAGGTACCTTTCAATGGCCATCTGGGGACATGATGGGTGTGTCACAGGCATCAGCATCCGGGATCATCTACCAAATCCTGGATGCTATGCTCATACATGCCACTGAGCTCATATGTTTTCCCCATAGTTCTGAGAAGAGGGCCAGCAATATGCAACATTTCTACTGGGTAGTGCACTACCCTGAAGTACTGGGTGCCATAGATTGCACTCATGTACACATTAAGGCTGGTGAGCAGGGTAGAATCTACATTAACCACAAAGAGTACCACTCCATCAAGTGCCAAGTCATGTGTAATACCCAGGGAAATATTCCCAAATCTGGCACCATCACAGCTGTACCAGATGTTTGCTAGGGAGGACATCCCACAGGGCCATTTACTGGTGGATGCTGGCTATGCACTGGAACCATGGCTGATGACATCCATCAGACGTGCATACACAGCCATGGAAGAACACCATAGTGAGCCACACGCTCAATCCAGAAACATCATAGAGCATGTGTTTGGGCTGCTGAAGTCACGGTTCTGGTGTCTAGATACATCTGGTGGAACCCTGCAGTATAATCCATGCACATATGCACAAATCATCACAGTGTGTTCTATGCCACACAATCTGATCTTGCGGAAACAGCCGCAACAGGATCAGCAAGGGGAAGGGAGACACATCCCACCACCAACACCTAGGTCTAGGTATGGTCAGTCATGGTCAGAGGAGGACTTGGAGGAGGAATCACCAGCAGCAGTGAGTGGAGGTAGACATAGGCATGGTCAGTATGCCCTTGCTTTGGCTAAGAGACAATGCATAGCACATTTACTGACCACCTAGGTACCTAATACCATTCTCCTACTCACATACATATAGTAAAATTGATACCAGGCAACTCACACAATCTTTACCTCTCCATGTATTGGATGTGTACTGCTTGCATCAGACAGACTCAGCCCTGAACTGAAACTGTGTCAACTGCTGCATTTGCAAGGTCAGTCCTGAATATGGAGTGTATTATTTAATAACATTATGGCATATGTTCACCTGTGAGAGAGGGGAGCTTTGAGCAGCCTATCTGTCCCTGGAGGAGTGATTTCATCCCAGAAATTAGTAAATGTATTGGTCATTTTGGGCTAATGTCTATCTCTTTCATTTCCCTGCTATAAAACCCACATTTGCAAGTTTTTTGTGCTTGTATACAGCTCAGCAAGCTCCTGCCTGGTGCCCTGCAGAGTTCTACAGCAGCAGAGAGACAAAAGAGAGATTTTGGAGTGATTAAGTATCAATTTTCTGCATTTTCTTGCTGCCTTTAGCTAATTCTGCCTAAACACCAATTTTTTAGAGTTTCTGTGATTTAAAAAGCTTGTTTCAGCTACAAATTGGACTTATTTTACTGCCTGCACTTTAACAAAGTTGTTTTTATGTTTCAATTACCTGTTTAACTGTTGTAGGCTACACACTCAAGTGTGATAGCCATTTCTGTGCATTTAAAGTTTTTTTTATTGTATCTGCTTTATTTTCTGAAAAAAAAATATATACTTGTTTTCCTGCCTTTCTAAGCTAATATAGACCAGTTTTCAGGTTAGTGCTGAATTCAGGGCTGTGTTACAAGTTTTCTGTGTTTTCCCATATCTTACTTGGATAGAAGGAAGTTTTTCTGTTCACCTGTGAGAGAGGGGAGCTTTGCGCAGCTTATCTGTCCCTGGAGGAGTGGTTTCAGTGCAGAAATTAATAGTTTATTGGCCATTTTGGGCTAATTTCTATCTCTTTCATTTCCCTGCTATAAAAGTCGCATTAGCACGGTTTTGCTAGCTAGGGTATAACTATTCCAGGCTCCACAAAGTCTACTCTTCAAATTTTCCCTTGGAACTAGACTAACTTTCAACTTAAGCATTCAAACCATTCACTTCTCAGCCTGACACTTTCTCAAAACTCATAGCAAGCAGTAATAAACCTTAGCACTAGCCCCCCCTATACTGTAGGGAAGGACAACGCTCTCTATTTGACCTTACCAGCCGATCAGTAAAACAGGTCACTGTACCTATCCAGGCATGTCCAAAGGGCAGTTTCAGGTGTACTCTCCGGTCCTACTGGTGAATCTGGGCATTTTGAGGCAATGTTACAACTGCCTCATGTACACAGACAACTCTCTCCTAGTACCACCAAACACTAATTCATGTGAGAGATGCAATTATACAGCCAAACTGGAGGTTAAGCTCTCTCAACCCAAAACTGGATCAGACAGTTAAGAGTAGAAGTGAATTACTTGCATCACATCAGCAGTCTCACATAGACCTATGAAATCAGCACCAGCAAAAAACACACATAAATACAAAAAAACATACTTGGATGCTCTAAATAAAAATCTGCAAAAGCAAGAGAGATCTCCAAAGAAGACATCCAAGCAACCTCCACCCCCACAACACAAACCATGAAACACATACTTCACAGAACCAGTGTGCCACGCAATCACATCCCTTAAGGCAAAATAACATACCCAACACACTAGTAATAGGTGACTCTATAGTCAGGCACATTGACGTCCCACTCACAAGGCTGAACAAGGAGAAGGTTACTGTTAGCTGCCTGCTGGGTGCCAGGATCTGCCACATAACACAAGCACTCTGGTCACTCCAGAACAAGTACAAATACAACTCTGTCATTGTCCATGTTGGTGTGAATGACCTGAGCCGTACCTCCCTGGACTACATGAAAAGAGACACGGGTGAGCTCTCTGATCACATAGCCTAGGCCGGTATGACCCTGACCCTGAGTAGCATCCTGCCCTCACCAAGAATGATACCACGGTATAAAGAAAAAAATGATCAATTTCAAAAATTGACTAAGCTTCTGGTATCATTCAAAGGGGATCCAGTGTCTGTCAGCCTGGGGTGACATGCTCGACAAGCCACGCTGCTTCTCTAGAGATGGCTTGCACCTATCACCCTTAGGCTTTTGAATACTGGCCAAGGCTCTTGCCACCCCCATAGTGCCTTTTTTAGGCAAGGCTCAAAAGACAAACCCACTGCCATAAATAGCACAATTAACAAAAAACTGAGGGTAATACTACTCAATGCCAGAAGTCTAAACCTCACAATGCATGCTCTAGAGGCACTCCTCAGTATGGAAAAAAATCGATATATGTGCAGTAACAGAAACCTGGTTTAAGGCTCCAGAGAGCACCCCAGCACTACCAGGCTACAACTCATACCATACATTTCGGCCACAAAACCCGGACCGAAATACAAAAGGCGGGGGTGTATCCATATTCATCATGGATACCCACACCGCCAGGTTAGTGGCACAGCACGATGCTTCAGAGGTCATCCACATGAAACTAACAATGGACAGAACTGCAATTCAAATTGTAGCTTGCTACAGATTGCCCACCATGTCCGAGGACCCCCATTCTGCATTTCTGGAAACATTGGGAAACATAAAGGTCCTACAAAACACCCTGATATTGGGTGAGTTCAATTACCCAAACATTAACTGGGAGAACTACTCAAGTACTAACTCCCTTGCCCAACATTTCCTAGAATTTATAAACTCAAATACCCTGGATCAACTGGTCAACACCCCGACCAGAGGTGACAACATATTGGACCTGGTCATCACCAACATGGGCGACCAGTGTTCCACACCGGAGGTCACCCCTCGCTGTTTAGATCTGACCATAAACTAATCACTCTGGATATCCACATTCCACCCCCTCCCCCGGTCAAAGAAACCACTGTGAAAAACTTTTCAAAAGCAAACTTCACATTACTTAAGACTGAGGTGGAAAGTTTCAAATCCCCCATATTAAAGGATAATGCTGCCCAAGCTGCAAAATCCTTTACTAATGCACTGTATGGGCACCTACAAGAATGCATGGATCATGCTATCCCAAGCAAAACCAAGACTCACTCCCCCAAGAAAAGGAAACCAGTCTGGTGGACCCTTGCCATAAAGAAGCTATACAATAGAAGGAGAAATCTAGTACAAAAAAGAGTAAAATCCCAAGTGGGAAAGACATCCCTGATCAGTACCAGCAAGAAACTACGATCCCTCATAAAATCATCCAAGGCTAGCTTCAAAAGAAAAATTGCCAAGGACGCCAAAGATAACTACAAGGCATTCTTTAGCTATGTCAAGAATCTAAGTGGCAATTCCCAGATCTGCTCAGAGTTAGTGCAGAATGGCACAAAATACACTGAACTGACCGGTTTAGTGCAAACTTTACCCCCCCTCTCACCCCCAAAAGGGACCATAACCATACCGGAAGAATGTAGTGCCCCTGAAATCACAGACACTCAGGTTAAAACAGCCCTCTCCAAAGCCAAAAACACAGCATCAGTGGGACCAGATGGTGCCCCAGGCTGTGTCCTACATAAGGTCAAAGATGAACTAACCCCTCACCTAAACACACTGTTCAAACTCAGCCTCTCCACAGGCTATGTGCCTATAGAGTGGCACACAGCAATGGTTATTCCGCTCCACAAAGGTGGAGCCACAACAGACCCCAGGAACTATCGCCCTATATGCCTGACTAGCTTAGTCTGCAAAGCTATGGAGCACATCATCATGGATATCATTAACAGAGGCATTGGGAACCTCCAAACACTGGACCCTACCCAGTTCAGCTTTGTTAAGGGCAGATCATGCCTCCTAAACCTGGTGGACTTCTTTGAGACAGTTACCAAGGCTATAGACGAGGGAAAGGTGGCCCACGCAGCCTACCTAGACCTCACAAAGGCCTTCAACACCATTCCCCATTCTGGTATTATAGACAAGCTCACCAGCCTGAACATAAACCCCTACGTCATAAGATGGGTTGCCAAGTGGCTCAAGGACAGAACCCACATGGTGAGAGTTGTGGGAGCTAGGTCTGACTCTAAACCAGTTACAAGTGGCATTCCCCAGGGCTCAGTCCTATGACCCCTCCTGTTCATCATATACTTCTCAGAGGTTGAAGCAAGCACAGGAGGACTATGACTGACCAAGTTCGCAACAAGTGGCATTCCCCAGGGCTCAGTCCTATGACCCTTCCTGTTCGTCATATACTTCTCAGAGGTTGAGGCAAGCACAGGAGGACTATGACTGACCAAGTTTGCAGATGACTGCAAACTAGGGGCTATAATTGACTCTCCATCTGATGCAGACATCCTCCAAAAGGGTCTCACTGAGACAGATACCTGGTGTCAAAACTATGGCCTCAAGCTAAATGACAAAAAGTGCATAGTCATCCCCTTTGGAAAAAAGAAAGTACCCACAAATTATCACATAGGTGGTAGCCCCCTAAATACAGAAGATGAAATAAGGGATCTGGGGACCCAAGTAGATAGTAATCTCTCCTTTGATAATCACATTGCCAAAGTGGCTAGAAAATCATTCTATGTGGCCCACCTAATCACAAAAGGGTTTGCATCCAGATCAAAAGAGGTCATTGTGCCCCTCTACACATCACTCATCAGTCCCATCATAGAGTACAACACCCCATTTAGGATGTACTTTACAAGACACCTGCAACAGCTGGAAAGACCACAGAAGTACCTCACCAGGAGGATCACTGGCCTCAAACAGATGCCCTATGCAGCTCAACTGAAGAAACTCCAGCTGTACTCAATTGCATACCACCTATTCAGAGGTGATCTCTGCCTGACGTACAAGGCCATGTCCAACCCAGAATTGATGGACATGCTCCACCTAAATAAACCATATCCCATCGAGCCACATACTCTAGGGATCTAAACCTCACCACAACAATAAATAGGACTTGCTGGAGGGATAGATTCCTGTCCCAGAGACTTCCCATGCTCTGGAACAAGATTCCAATCTACATTAGGCAGAGCTCCTCACTAACACTCTTCAAGAGAAACCTTGACGAGTGGATGGGAAACAGGAAGTTTACCCTGGGATCACTTCAGTGGCTCTGCTGGACAGAGGCACAGGGAACTAATCTAAGGGGGTGGCAAAAGCCAACATATTCCATCTAGGCTTATAAATGCCTTTGGGCAGATAGCCTAATACCTACCTATGAACCTATATCCATATATTTCTTAACTTGGTACAGTAATCAAGTAAATATTGTTGGACTTCTACAGAAACTACATTAACATGTTACAACAGAACAATGATTTTACTTACATGTTCCCATTAGTAAATCCTAGGTCTTAGGCATCAAAGATTCACACAGTCATCCTTCTCAAAAGTATTGATAATCAGTGCATGCCCTCAGTTTAGCACCATACCGTTGTACTGCTAAATCATTAAAGAGAGACATTAGAAAGTAATGATACGCATTTCAGTTTCTGACATTACAACCTTTACCAAGATTAAACAACAAACAAAACACAAAGGAGCCTCTTCAAGTTGCATAAAATCTTTACTGGTGTCTCCTCATGTGGTAACACCATTAAAGGTTGTATGCAACTTGAAGAGGCTCCTTTGTGTTTTGTTTGTTTTTTGCTTCGCTAGTTTTTACTACCTGATGTTTTTTTCAAGATCAAACAAAAGTTTGCCTGAAGAAGTCTCGGTACTACCTGAGATGAAAAGATCTTAACAATAAATAGTTTAAAGTTTCAAGATTACTGCTGCTCGGTGTGGTGATCTGTGTTCATTCGGCTTGCACTTTGCTTGTTTTGTTTTCCATAAGATCAAACAACAGATAGGATGCAGAACAAGGAGGGCAACAAAAGCATCATTTCCTTTTTTGTACCACAGCAGTAACTCACCTTTGCTCCACACCAAATGAACAGGCTATGCTTGTTCATGACATAAGACTAACTTTTGTCCCCCTCCAAAAAGAGCAGTGAACCCTTGTTTGTGCCATAACAGTAACTTATCTAAGCTACTCCCAAAAGAACAGTATATGGTTGTGTGTGCCATCCAACCTGACCTTCAGTTGTTAGCATCTACAAATCATATTAGTCCATCAGTTAATCTCCTCACACAATTTAAGGCCAAATATATTGAATGGCTTACACACTGCATGTCTCACAATACTGGTCAGATAAGTGATGGATTACCAAGAAACACAGAAATGTAAGACAAAGCTGTATAGTTGTAAGCATAATTATAACAGGTTGTATGCTCAGTAAGTACACTACATCCTAATATAATAATGATAAATAAATGTACAAATAACAGCTGATGGTTTGATAGTAGTGTACATTCTGTTACAGTTGGTTGTGTGAAGAATGAATTCAGTCCTTTGATGCAAAGCTGTTTCTGTGGCAAAGAGGAATAAGACATCCATCCTGTTTTCTGAAGATGCATTGGTGTGAGAGTTCAAATCCCAAGCTATGTAGAAATATCTCATGTGTACTATCATGTTCTACTGTGCATGTCCTACATTGGTTATCCTCATTTGACATATTTCTCCTTTTTTTTCAATTTCTTATTTCTATTATTTGTACCAAACAACAAATACATTACAGGTTTGGCTATGCTCATTTGCTTTGCACTAAGTGCCTTATTGCAGAAACTGTACAATCCAGGCCACCTAGCAAGCAGATAGCCACTGGATATTTTCAATTAATGCTCTTGGGCATCACAAAAACCAGGCCTGGAGTACGGATGGAATTATCAGACATTTGCAATGTGACTTGTGTTTATGCACTGCTTATCTATTTGCAAACAGGTGTATCTCATATGGGTGTACACTTTGTTCACCATTGTGAAAACCAGCTGCTTGGTGCACTATGGGACTGTATATATTATGTCTCATTATTGGTGTTTAATCTCCATTTCCTTTGTCTGACATAAAACTACATGTGGAAACATTACAAACCAAGGGCCTGATCTAACTATACATCCTATATTTATAATACATTGATGTATAGCACCACCCACCACCAAACACTACAACACTGGGGTCTCAGTACTTTTTCTAAACATTCATCAACCACACTACAAAGTGTAATATAGAATATTGTGTGCTCCATCATGGACAGGGCCAATTAGTGGTGCTCACAACCTTGCTCTGCTAAATTCAAACATTCAACTATGCTCAATAAGGGTGCATGTATTGCTACACAGCTAAGCTTCTAAACAGTCTAGTGCTGTTAGTTCTATTAGGCTACTAGTGTCATATAATACTATGAAACTATGTGCCTAGGCAGGCCTCCAAAGCTGTTGTGCATCACATGGCCTGCTGATATTATCTACTATAAGTGCACCTGCACTCTTGTATAAATCAGACTTGTGCAGAGGTGCTTGTTTTAAGTACTGTGTTTCATAGTTTCATAGTTTCATAGTATAGTACTAGGCTATCTGCCCTAGGGCATTTATAAGCCTAGCCAAAGTGTATGTGGCTTTCGCCACCCCATGTAATGATACAAAAGTGTACAATTTAAATTAAATTTAGTTTACTGTGCCTCTATCTAGCAATGACACAGAGATGACCTCTGGGGTAAACCTATGATCACCCATCCATTCGTCTAGATTTCTCTTGAAGAGAGTCAGTGAGGGGCTTTGCCTAACATGGACAGGTATCCTGTTCCAGAGTGTGGGAAGCCTCTGGGTTATGAATCTGTCCCTCCAGCATGTCCTATTCATATTTGTGCTGAGGTTTAGATCTTTAGCTCTCGTGGCTTTGATGGAATTAGATTTTTTGAGGTCGAACATGTCCATTAATTCTGAATTGGACATGGCCTTGTATGTAAGGCACAGATCACCTCTGAGCAGGCGGTATGCTACTGAATTGAGCTGGAGCTTTTTCAGTCTGGCAGCATATGACATATGCTGGAGACCCTTGATCCTCTTGGTAAGGTACGTTTGGGCTCTCTCCAGCTGCTGCAGGTGCCGGGTGAGGTACATACCAAATTGGGCATTGTACTCAATCATAGGCCTGATAAGGGAGGAATATAAGGGTACAATGACATCCTTTGATCTGGATGTAAATCCCTTCATGATAAGGTGGGCAAGGTAGAAGGTCTTTCTAACCACTTTGGCAACGTGGTTGTCAAATGAGAGGTCACTGTCAACTTGGGTCCCCAGGTCTCTGATTACTTTTTCCGTACTTAATGGATTACCACCTATGTGGTAATTTGTGGGTACTTTGTTTTTTCCAAAGGGGATGACTATACATTTTTTGGCATTTAGTTTAAGGCCATGACTCTGGCACCAGCCGTCTGTTTCTGTGAGGCCCTTCTGGAGGATGCATGTGTCAGCTGGTGTGTCGACTATGGCACCTAGTTTGCAGTCATCTGCGAACTTTGTCAGCCACAACCCCCCCTATGTTT
Organism: Protopterus annectens; assembly: GCF_019279795.1. NCBI lineage: Eukaryota > Metazoa > Chordata > Ceratodontiformes > Protopteridae > Protopterus > Protopterus annectens. The sequence continues at coordinate 870,717,765 of NC_056743.1, forward strand.
GCCTGCACATCTGAGAAATAAATGCCGAACAAGAGGGTTCCCAAGACAGAGCCCTGTGGGACTCCACTTGTGACTGGCTTAGAGTCTGACATAGCTCCAGCTATTTTGACTTTGTGGGTTTTGTCCTTTAGCCAGTTTGCAACCCATCTTGTGACAAACGGGTTTACATTTAAGCTGTTGAGCTTGTCTATGATGCCTGAGTGGGGTATTGTGTCGAAGGCTTTAGCCAGATCCAGGTAGGCTGTATGAACTGCTTTGCCTTCATCGATGGCACTAGTGACTGTTTCAAAAAAGTCCACCAGGTTTAAAAGACAGGATCTGCCTTTTACACAGCCGAACTGGGTAGGGTCAATTGTCTGTAGGTCCCCGATGTCTTTGTTTATGAGTTCCATAATGATCCTTTCCAAAGCTTTGCAGACCAGGCTGGTCAAGCTTATGGGGCGGTAGTTTCCAGGGTCTGTAGAGGTGCCACCTTTGTGGAGTGGGACCACTGTAGCTGTACGCCATTGTTCAGGGACATATCCTGTAGCAAGGCTAAGATTAAACAGTGTTCTTATGTGCGGGTTTAGCTCCTCTAGGAGTTCACATAGCACACAACCTGGGACACCATCAGGTCCCATGGATGCTGTATTTTTAGCTTTGCTGAGGGCAGCTCTCACCTGGACATCTGAGATTTCAGGGAGTTTGCATTCAGCTGAGATATTTATTTCATCTTTTGGGGGAGAGGGAGGGGAGAAATTTGCACTGAACCTGTCTGCCAGTATGTTGGCAATATCTGTGGGTTCAGTGTATTTTTTGCTGTTATGAACTAACTCTGCACACATCTGAGGGTTTCCGCCCAGGTTTCTAACATAACTGAAGAAGGCCTTGTGATTATCTTTAGTGTCCTTAGCGATTTTTCTCTCGAAGTTGGCCTTTGATGATTTTATTAGCGAACGTAGTTTTTTGCTAGTGTTGATCAGGGATGCCTTCCCCTTATGGGATTTTGCTCTGTCTTGCAGTAACTTCCTTCTCTTGTTATAAAGTTTGTTTATGGCTGGGGTCCACCAGATAGGATGCCTGCCTTTGGTGGGAAGGGTCTTGGTTTTATTTGGGATTGCATGATCCATGCATTCTTGGAGATGCTCGTAGAAAGCATTTGTGAAGGATTCAGCAGTGTGGGATGTGGTTTCCACTGGCCCAGGGGGTTTGAAGGATACCATTTCAGTCCTAAGGAGTGTAAAGTCAGCTTTTGAGAAGTTTCTCACTGTGGTCTTTTGTGCTGGGGGTGGAGGTGGGATATGAATATCTAGAGTTATTAGTTTATGGTCTGATCTCACTAGTGAGGGGTATATTTCCGGTGTTGAGCATTTTGTCCCCATGTTTGTGATGATCAGGTCAAGTATATTATTTCCCCTTGTGGGGAGGTGACTAGTTGTTCCATCGCATTTGAGTTGATGAATTCCAGGAACCTTTGGGCTAGGGTGTTGGGGCTTGAGTAATGCACCCAGTCTATGTTTGGGTAGTTGAAGTCTCCCAATATGATGGTATTTGGTGAGACATTCATATCCTCCAGTGTCTTCAGGAAGGCTGAATAGAGTTCCTGAGATTGTGAGGGTGTCTGTGGCATGCTACAAGTTGTATAGCAGTTTTGTCTACGGTTAGTTGCACATGGATGGTCTCCGATGCTTCATGCATTGCCACTAACCTGGAGGTGTGGGTGTCTTTAATGAATATGGACACTCCCCCTCCTTTTGTGGTTCGGCCCAGGTTTTGGGGCCGAAATGCATGATATGAGGTATAACCTGGTAGGGCTGGGGTGCTCTCAGGAGCCTTGAACCAGGTTTCAGTTACTGCACAGACATTGATGCTCTCCACACTGAGGAGTGCTTCAAGAGCCTGCATCTTGAGATTTAGACTTCTGGCGTTGAGCAGCATTACCCTTAGTTTTTTTCCTTTATTGTTTTCTAAGGTGGTGGGTTTGTCTTTTGAGCCTTGTCTAAAAAAGGCACTATGGGGGTGGCAAGAGCCTTAGCCAATATCCGGAAGCCAAGTGGTGACAGGTGCAAGCCGTCCCTTGTGAAGCAGTGTGGCTTGTCCAGCATGTCATCCCAAGCAGACAGACATTGGATCCCCCTAGAATGACACCAGTAATTGAGCCAATTATTAAAGCTGATCATCTTGTCTTTGTATTGTGGCATCATTCTTGGTGAGGGCAAGATGCTGCTCAGGGTCAGGGTCATACCGGCCTGGGCTACATAATCAGAGAGCTCCTCTATGTCTCTTTTCATGTAGTCCAGGAGTGCGTCTCAGGTCATTCACGCTGGCATGGACAATGACGGAGTCATATTTGTACTTGCTTTGGAGTGACCTGAGTGCTTGTGTTATGTGGCAGATCCTAGCTCCCGACAGGCAGCTCACCGTTACCCTCTCTTTGTTCAGCCTGGTAAGCGGGACGTCAGTGTGTCTGACTATACAGTCACCTATTACTAGTATATCAGGCATGGTGTTTTGCCTTAAGGGCTGTGATTGTTTGGCACACTGACTTTGTGTACTATGTGTTGCTTGTGCAGAGTTTTGAGGTGGTGTTTTCTTGGATGTCTGCTTTGGGAGCCTCTGTTGTTTCGGTAAGTTTTTTATTAGAGCCTCCAAGTATGTCTTTGTGTTACTATGTGTTTGGTTTGCAGTTGTGGTTCTGCAGTCTGTGCATCTAGACTGGTAGGGGATCAATTCTCACTACAGTCAACTGTGTTTGTCTGTGTGTACATGTTTAGTCAGCAGAATAGGCATGGTATCCTACAGTTACTCCCATGGACTGCTAGTATTTTGATACTTGAACAAGCCTACACAACCATTCCATGCAGTCCTCCCAAGCTATTGTCTCCCACATGGCCTGCTGATGTCATCTACTATGAGTTCCTCTGCACCCCTGTATAAGTCAGACTTGTGCCATGGCACTTGCATTAAGTACTGTGTTCTGTAGTCTGTGTTTACCTAGATGGGTAGGGGTTCTATTCTCATTGCAGTTATGTGTGTGTGTGTGTGACTGTTAGCTGTTGCTTCACATTACTGAGAACATTTTACACCAGAATGTGAGATGCTTATTTTGTTTTTAACAGACACTGCTGATGTCATCATTTATAAACTGTTGTCTAACAGACTCTAAGTCAGACTTGAGCTGTGGAGTTTGTGTAAAGTACTGTGTTCTGTAGTCTCTGTACTTAGTTAGGGGCTCCATTCTCACTGTAGTCAACTGCGTGCGTGAATGTTTGTGTCTGCTTGCTGCTGCTTGACATTACCGTGAACCTTTTACACCAGCATGTGGGACACTTATTCTGGCCTCAACAGACTTTGATGATGTCATCAGCTACATGATAGTTTTGGATCTGCAGTAATCCCAACAGGCCATAGTGAAACAGTGGGCTGGAGGCCAGGCAGATGTGACCTCATTGTATACCACACAAATTACAGTGACATGACTTTTAATCTATCCACATTCATCACAGCATGGTTCATAGCCTCTGTGTTATGTTGATGATAAAGGTCTGTGGTCTATCCAGCTACCGCATGTGTCTGCTAAGGGTAATGCAAAACAGATCATTATACTGTTTTGCTGTTATGATCAGGTTTCACTACAACGATGTCATACAATACTAATATCTGAATATGATGGAGCGACTTATAATGGGCACCGTATGTTTGTACTGGGAAATCGTTAGAGAGAGAAGTTAGAAATTAATACACATTGCAGCTTTTTACTTCTCAACCTTCACAGGTGAAATCAGTATAAAGTAGTGACATTTTGATGCTATAAACTGTTGAACACTTCAAGGAGAATATAAGTTCAATGTAGAATGACCACTTCAACAGCACAAATGCAGATATACTAAGCAATAAGTTATCTGTACACTGTGACTATTAGACAGAAGGTGTTTGTATCCTTGAATCCAAAATATAGAAAACAGGGATATGGCACAGTTATCATCATTTGCAGACAATTCTGTTAGGGGGCAGGGGGCAGGAAGTCTAGGCTGACACATAAGGTCAGTGAGTGTGTGTGAGTAAGAAAGAGAAGAAGGCAGACATATGTATAAAACAACAAATGGCCAGTGAGACTAAATGCATAACAGTGTTGTGTGCATCTGTAGGGGTTCTTCATGTGAAATAGTTGTGTGTGTATGTGTGTGTGTGTGTGTGTGTGTGTGTGTGTGTGTGTGTGTGTGTGTGTGTGAGACCATAGCCAAGCTCTGTGCTTGCTTTACATCTTGGTCTGTCAGACAGGTGTGATCCATGCATGGTAGAGGTGGTAGCTCATTGTTGGAATCTCCAACCAGGAGAACTGGCTCTGACAGGAGTTGTCAGATGTCTGCTGGACTAGCTCCCTTCACAGTGACACCCGTGAGCAGAACCCCCATGCATTGCCACTTCTGTGTGTGGACAACACACTCTCGGATGGAGCACTGAAAGTACTGGCACTATGTAAGTGTGGCTAGACACTGCCACATTGGCTGATAGCAGATGATGTGGCTGGCTTACTCCCATGAGGATACTGTTCCCCTCCCAGCAGACATTCCATCACAGACACTGCTCGTTACATAATAGACACCCCTCGTTTCCACATCTCATTCATCCGATGGTGTGAATGAGCAACACGGTGGAGCAAGCCATGCATGGCAGACTGTGCCACAGTACTCTAAGACATGCACTGTGTAAACCCATCCTATATCATTGTCCTTAAAATGTGTGAGTATATGAATTGAATATCATATAATATGCAGCTGTCAAGAAATGAAGGCCAGCTTGGATGTTAAAGGACATACCTGTGAATTGTGTGTTGCTTACTTACATTTCCAAACTTACATGTAACACTTTCTAGATCTAAACTGACACACCTAGTGGAAGTAAGGCAGCCTGCAGTGCTGTTTGATTTCCCTCTCCCAAGCAGTAATCACTCACAGCTGCAATCCATTAATAATGTACACCATATAAAAAGGCAACCCTGTAGCTAGGCAAGCTGATGTTAGTTCTGTATGTTTGGAACATTGAAAACAAACATTTTTTTTTCACATATCTCTAGAGGAGTACTCATTCTCACAAGATATGTTTCCATAAATCACCTACATACTGCATATGCTGGAATATATTTAACAATAATGTGAAGCACAGGCTTTTACACTGTTATCTGTATGCATTACTTAGAAGTGTACTGATGTCATGGTCATGTTTGTCCAGCCATTTCATAGACAGACATGGCTGGCAAGACATTAAAACAAATGGAAATTACTGCTTTTGAGAAATATGTAGAAATGTTTCAGGGACAAGTCCTTTGACAGCTCTTAGAGCATTTCAAGATATTTTGTTAGCCAAAAGGGTCATTTGCCTGTTCTTTTGTGGGGTGGGGGCTAAGGTGAGCTACTACTATGGCACTAACAAGGATATGTTGCTGTTTTTATGCTCCTTGTTTTACATCCTGCCTGTTGTTAGTATTTCACATCTCTACACTGTGTTATGTTTTACCAGTGGGTAATACTGACTGCCTACCTTTTCTGCTGTATATGCAAAGAATATTTTGTAGTTATGTGATACTAATGTGTATTATATGCCTGTTTTCTTTCAGACTATTTACAATCATGGCATCAAGACGTGTGAATCCACGTCTATGACCCTTTACAGATGCTGAAAACAATATAATAATTGATGGTTTTCGGCAACATGGTGCCTTCCTCCTGCAAAGGGGAAGGCAAGATTTGGGCTGTAGGCTCATAATATGGCAACAAACTGTTGCTGATATGAATGCCATGGGTGGCCATGGCAGAACCTATGAATAGGTGTGCCACAGGGCCACAGATATAATCACTGCAACAAGAAGGAGAGCAGCCTGCAGTAGGCCATGATCTTTTGGTTATAGGTAGAGGCCATGCTAGGGAACCACCACTGATCTCCAGTGAGCAGTTCCTAGCTCACAAGAAATTGAAGTCCACCATGTGCTGGATGTGGGAAACAGCATGTTGGACTTACCAGCAACATCCATAGTGGAGCTTCCAGGTTGGTCTTGTTATCTAAACTGTTAAATACTGTTGTACATGTACTGAATTTAAATGAATAAGTTAATTCTGTGTCACATGTATTTATTTGGTTGGGGAATTGAAGATTGATACTGTTATAAGTTTGGAGTTGCCAGACATATTTTTGTTTAAATGTTTGTTTACTGCAGCTATAAAGTGGCAAATGTAACAAACTGAAATAAAATCCCAAGACAAAGGTGAGGCTCCTCAACCACAGCAACAGTCCATAGAATCCAAAAAGCAAAACTGAATCAGGCAGCCAAACACAACAATAAGAAGCCGACCATTTATTCAAAATGAAGTAAAATAATAAAAACAAACAAAACCAAGGACTTGATATTCACTAAGCGCTTTCACATTCAAATAGAATGCTTCTTCAGACTAACTATTAACTTCATTGATTTTCCTTAAATACTTTAGCCTTTCATTGTCAAACCAATCATCTTTGTACCTCATGAATATTAAATAATTACATAAAAAATATACTGTTTACTATAATTCATCAAACATTTTTAAAAAATGCAATTATGTATAACATGGTATAGTAATATAGTGATCATCTCATGCTTACAAAAAAATATATATATATATGAAATACATATATAAATAGGTATATAAATAGTGAAAATGCAAAAAAAATCTGTCATGTCTATATGACAATATATGTGAGACTACCTATATTAAAAGCTGTATAAACCTGCAAAAGAAAAATGTGTATATATGAACAAAACACTTATAATGACTTTGTCCTAAAAACATCTGTCTACATATAATATCGTAATTCATCAGAAAACTAAAATCTAACATACGAAAATTAATTTATCCATAATCTAAAATATACTCACTAAAAAAAAAAAAATATATATATATATATATATATATATATATATATATATATATATATATATATGAAAAAATGTATACACATATGTGTGTATAGAAAAAAATATATATATGTGTATCCATTTAATGTTTGCGATCTTTGGCTACTAAGAAGGGTCTCATAGACACCCTATCATTGAGTCCTGAGCCTCTGTCTGCCTGTAATCTTAATATCCATCTCATTTCTCTCTGCTCAGTATGATTCTTGTGGTTTCCTAACCTAGCATTTCTGTATATCAATTCTAGTACCATGAATTTAAAGCCATGTGATGTACCCTTGTTTATAATGTGTTTTGCTAATGCGTTGTTTTCGTCCTCTCAATTGCATAAATATGTTCCTTCACTCGTTCCCTTAAGGTTCTGTTGGTCATACCTACGTAGAACGAGTTACATTTGCTACAAGTGGCAAGATAAATCAAATTGCGTGTTTTACAATCAGCATAGCTGCTGAACTCATATTCCTTCCCTGTGTCTGGATGTACAAACTTATAACCATTCAATGTAAAGGGGCATTGATTGCAGCTCCTGCAAGCAAAAGTTCCTTTTCTAGTAGATCTAAGTGTTTGTTTTTCATTTTTTTCTTAACATAACATACGTTTCAAAGATTTTGTATTTTTATAGGTAAATCTAGGATGATCTCCTACCATAGCACTCAATTTTTCATCTACAGTCAATATATTCCAATTATTGATGAAAATTTCTTTGATCTTCTTGTTATTATTAGTAAATGAAATTACTGGTTTATTCATGTATGTTGTGTTTCTTCCATTCCTTTGTGTGTTAACCTTTTGATGCTGAGAGTATATATATATATATATATATATATATATATATATATATATATATATATATATATATATATATATATATGGTTTCCCTTTAGAAACTCTCTTAACAGTATCATCATGGAACAAGAATTTTGTTTCTTCTACTCTATAACCCCTTTCTTTAAATTCTCCATGCATCATCTCAACTGTTTCATAAAATTTAGATTCCTTACTGATTAGTGTAGATGCTCTTATCACCTGTCCCTTGACTATATTCATGTAGATATGTGAAGGGTGCATACTTGTACGATGTAATATGGAATTTTTACTACATTCTTTCCTATATAGCTGTGTCTGTATAGTATCATTTTCCTTAATGATGAAAACATCTAGAAACTCTATTTTTGATGCTGACCATTTTCCTGCCAAGGATAAAAAGTAGGTGGTTCCATTTATATACTCAATCAAAGCACAGCGTTTAGTTTCTTCTCTCCACAGCAAAAAAAAACATTGTCTACAAATCGTTTGTATAACAAAATATTCCCTTCATATTCACTTCTTAATATATATGTTTGACCCCGGTATGCCATCACAATATTGGCATACGAGTTTGCACATGGGGTGCCCATGGCTACTCCCCTTTTTTGTAGAAAATATTTATCATGATAAACAAAAACATTATTATTGAGAACAATATCCATTAACATAGCACATGTAATTATTAAATCTCTGGGTATATTATGTTCTGTTAAGAATAGTCTCATATATTCAATGCCTGTGTCATTAGGGATCGATGTAAAGAGAGAATCCACATCCAGAGTAACCGTATAGCATATTCCTCTGTTTTTCTCAGGTACTGTATATTCAGAAAGGCTTCTAATAAATTGTTCAGTATCTTTAACTATTGTTGTTTTTTCCACTACCTTTTTTAATTGTTTTTCTAGATATATAGATATAGCTTCAGTGAGCCATCCTTTGCTGGATGCTATGGGCCTAAGGGGTGGATTTATAAGATTTTTGTGGACTTTAGTTAGGCCTCTAAATGTGGGTACTAATGGTTGTTCAACTAAACAATATTTATATATATCAAAATAGTTACATTACACAAAAAACATATCATATAGTTCATCCTGTACATTGTTTACTATTTTATTTGATTGAATTAAATTTATTTCACAATATGCTACTTTGTCTGTTAATAAATCTAGCATCTTATCCTTGTACATGGATGTATCTAAAATGACTGTGGCCCCACCTTTATCTGTGCCCCTTATGACTATGTCATGATTTGATTGTAATTGCTTAAGTGCTTTTTCTTCCTCTTTATCAAGATTATAAAAATCATTTTTCATGTTTTTACTGTTATACAGCTTATTTAAATCTCTCACCACTGCTTTTTCGAAAGCTTCTACTAATTGAAGTATTGGTGGTATAAATGTCGAAGGTTTTTTAAAACACTTAGAAACTTCACTATTATTGTTATCAAACATCATTTTCAAATTTAAATTTCTAGTGAACATTTTTAAATCTATGACATGTTCAATACAATCAACATTCTTAGCTGGTATGAATGTAAGTCCTTTGTTCAAAAGTCTTTCTTCAGCTTCAGTTAATGTATAATGTGAAATGTTTATTATTAAGTCTGACTTACAGGTTGTAGAATCTTCCGTTGGAATTCAAAACGTTCCTCTGGTTGTTTGCGTTTCTTTGGACCATTCATCGGTGACCAAGGTGCTCCTTGTGGTGTTCGTATTGGTAAAGGAAGCAAAAAAAACCCACTGTTTGAATCTATGTGGTTTTTCTCTTTATTTCCAATAACCTCTTTTCTACGAACATCTTGTGTTATGGTCTTTAAAATCACTGGGTTACTGATAACTGTTTCTGCATTACTGTTGGATCGCTCATGTTCTCCATTTTCAACGGCACTGATATTGCTGCCAGTTTGTATCTTCTCTCTTGGTTGTACTGAATCAAACGAAGTGTGTGTGGTGTTATCTGATATAGTAGTTTCACCTGTAGGTAGATTTATCTGTCCTGTATTTAAAATCTCCGGCCCGTCTAAAGTGTGACATAATGTGGGTGTATTCCTCCCTAGTTGTCTGATTGGTTCACTACTCGTTTTATTTCCAGTTTGTGGCAGATGGTTAACGTCATGGCCGGCCTTAGGCATAGGCAAACTAGGCGACCGCCTAGGGCGCCGTACCGGCCAGCCTCGGAAAGGGCGCTATTTTTAACTATTTATTTATTTTAATTAATAAAATTCTTCTCACTCGGCACCCTGTTCAGGAAGCCTGATCCATAGCATGAGAGGGATGAGCGCCCTCCCACTTACAGCTGCAGGTTGGCTCGGAAACTAAAAAAAAAAATTTGCAGTACACGAGTCTGTTACCTTAAGGAGGAACATCAACATGCATGTGTCATGACGCCAGCGTGGATGCAATTGCATTCTTCAGGCCTGTGCGTAATTCAAACTAGCAGTTCTTTTAAGAAATACGCCAAGTCCGTGTGGAGCCATTTGGTTTAGAAGGAAGGTAAGTGTATGTGTGTTTGTGTTTAAGTGTAATTTAAGCCGCTCACTTTTGTATGAGAGAAATATTAAAAACAGGACTTTAAAAAGTTCTTTGGCTGAACATGTTTTAAGCTGTCAGAATTCAGATTATAGTAAACTTTAAGCAGGTGTTATGCACTGGTATAAGAAACCAGAACAAATTGATCAAGAAATTAAAAGCATTTTCAGATATAAAGAAGTGTGTTTCATTTTACAGTACAATACCACATTTCCTAGAGGTATAATAAGGAATTAAATTGTTGTTTGTATTAAGCCTGCGCATAATTTAAACTAGCAATTCTTTTAAGAAATATGTCATGTCCGTGTGAAGCCATTTGGTTTAGAAAGAAGGTAAGTGTATGCGTGTTTGTGTTTAAGTGTAATTTAAGCCACTCACTTTTGTATGAGAGAGGAAGTGTGTGTGCATATGTATGGAATTTAAATTTAGCTGTTCTGTTTGCATGAGAGATAGTGTGCGTGTGTGTTAATGTGTGAGAGTAGATGCATGTACCTTCTGTGTTCGTGTGGGTTTCTTCCCGGTGCTCCGGTTTCCTTCCATATTCCCAAGACATGCTGTAGGTGTAGCGGACAGTCTAAATTGGCCCTAGGTGTGTGTGTGTGTGTGTGTGTGTGTGTGTGTGTGTATAATGTAAACTTAGCGGTTCCATTTGTCTCTGTATGAGAGAGAAAAGTGCATGTCTGTGTTGTATGAGAGAGTAGAGTAGGACTGTGTGGAATTTAAACTAGTTGTTAGTTGCTGTATGAAAGAGAAGGTGTGTGTCTGTGTGTTGCTATGTGAGAGTAGGGGTGTGTGTGTGTGTGTGTGTGTGTGTGTGTGTGTGTGTGTGTGTGTGTGTGTGTGTGTGTGTGTGTGTGTGTGTGTGTTTAGCATACCTTTTCAAGTGTCTGGATTTAGCATTATAGTTTTTGTCTGTTTCTCATAAAGTTTGTGGTTTTCTGGCAAATCAGGGAGGACTGTAGTCACAAAATTATATGTATATGAGTTTTAAACTTTGCATCCTCCACAAAATACATGCTAATACAAATACTGTTCTTTTAACTTTCTAAGTTACAAAGAGCACTACTTCAAACTGTACTTCAAACTGTACTTCAAACTGTACTTCAAATTGTACTTCAAACTGTACTTCAAACTGTATTTCAAATTGTACTTCAAACTGTACTTCAAACTGTACTTCACACTGTCCCTATTTTTTAGCCATTGCATCCATGTTATTTTGGGCTTTGTGTAGACTTTTTGTACTAAGAGGTTGAGAAGTATGCATATCTTTCTGCTGTACAGATGTTTGCAGAATGTCCAAATTCTTGCCTCATATTTTTGGCCTATTCCTCATAAAATGTGTGGTTTTCTGGAAAATCCCTAAAGACTGAAATAATTAAATGTCATACATTTGAGTTTTAGTCTTCATTTCCTTTAGACAATGCCTGCTAAGATAAATGTTGTTATTCTAGCAACTTTTTAAGTCTATAAGAGCAATATTTATAATCTGTCCTTTTGGAGCCTTTGCCCCCCCCCCCTGCAATATTTTAGGCTTTGGCCAACTCTCTAAGAAGTTGAGAGGTATGGAGGCACTGTATGTAACGCCCTAGTTGCCAATTATTTGGTGCATTTTAAGGTGAGGTAGTGGTTCTACATTCCTGAGTGTGTCTTCCTTTGCTTAAGATGCCTAGTGACTATGACCTTGTTGTTTTCTCAGTCATTCCCTGTTGTAGTATCACCAAGCTTACCAGTTTTATGTAACATAGGCAATTAATTCTTAAAAGGCAGCAAGCACTGAATTTGTAGATGAAACACTGAAATATAAAGTTGCTTGCCAGTAACAGCCTCTTCATTAGTTACGCATCTCTTTAATGTGGAATTATTCAGATGAAATTTATTTCTGCAGAGATTGTGTTTACTGACTTATACTGATGGATTGTAATGATAGAAGTCTTGAGTGACCTTTTATGGTTAAAATATTCCGAAATGGGCAGTTATTTAATTATTGGGAAATGCATTGTTTCATTAATTACTGGAAAAATGTTCAAAACTACAAATTTAAGGCACAAAGCTACAAATTTAAAACACACACTAACAAGTGGTGCCTTATTGTACAGGGAATTTGAAAGCAGTGTTAGTACCATAATTGCCTTTGGTGCAGAAGGCTGTGGATTCTACTCCCCCACCATGTAGATGAAATGCTGATATTGCAGTACCCATATGATTGCCGATTATTTGGCGCATTACAAGGGAGGCTAGGGGTTCTCCACTCCTGAGTGTGTCCTCCTTTGTACGAGAAGCCTAGTAACTATGAACTTGTTGTCAGTTTTAGTCATTTCCTTTTGCAATATTATCAGTTTATCACATTTTTAATTGTAATATAAGCAATTCTTCAAGGGCAACTTACACTGAATTTGTAGATGAAGCATTGAGATGTAAAGTTGTTTGCCAGTAGCAACCTCTTCACTAGTTACATATTTCTTTACTGTGGAATTATTCAGATGATTTTACTTCTGCAAGATTGTGCATTGAGTGATATTGGTGGATTGTAATGACAGGTCTAGCTTATTATGGTTGAAATGTTCTGAAATGAATAGTGTTATTGATTTTATACATCATTTCATTGCTTATTAAAAGAATGTTAAACTGCAATTTAAAATGCTTTCTAACAAGTGGCAGTGGTATTATACAAGGAGTATAATTTACTAGAATCAGGAAGGTGAATCAAAGAATGAATACATACATGCATGGCCCTAAAAATGTGTGCAATGAGTCTGTTTTGAAAACAGCCCAAAGATAAACTTAATGGCCAGATGGATTTTCTATGAATGTCGGTTTTCATTCCATTTCAATGGCAGAGAAGTTTAATGCTTATACTAAGTCTGTTTTCATTGTGAGATTGTATTGTTTAGCAAATGGCTATCTGTGTTTGTGCTATTCTAGCTTAAGCTACTGTACAGAGGGAGGAGAAAGGTTGCTATTCCACTTTCACTGAGCTGTAAGACTCGCTCGCCTACCCCAAAGTAAATTAAACTGTAAGTTAAGCAACCCTTTGAAACAAGGCACATGGTCTTCTATTTTTTGAGGACATGACTTTTATAGTAAAATATGTGTGAAGGAGCAACAGATAAAGCAGGTTTATTAAAGGAAAATTCCACCGTCCTTCACTTTCAGTTTAACTACATTATAAGGTATCTTTCTTTCTATGCATTTAAATAACTGAAGGAAAAGACTGAAGTGGCCTTCTTGGAGAGAGGCCTACCTGTGGGTGTGGCTTATAGGGGTGTGCATTAGTATGGTGTGGGTGGGGCTTAAGGGGCGCTGGAGTATTACTTCGCCTAGGGCGCCATTTCAGCTAAGGCCAGCCCTGGTTAACGTTATTGGTTCTACGCTGTTCACGTGGCCAAGCAAAGACATTACCACTTTGGAAATCTAGGAAGTCTCTTTTGAGTTTCTTCCTTTTAGCCTGGAGTAATCTATTTTCCAATAACTTCATATTAGTGGTAATAGTGATAAATAACTCTTCCATTTCATTAACTGACATTGCAAGTTCTAATTCAGAGTGTATGCAAGTCAATTCGGCCATTAACTCATTCTCCAAAAAAAGATATTGGTCGATCAATAGTTTCATGTAACTAAAACTAGTGTCAAGATTCAATTTTTGCCATTTGCCTAGAAGGTCAGGATATTTATCACCAAAGCTAGGCATTTTTAAAATACGCAGGCCTCTGGGAACTATTTTGAAACTTATGCAAGCTTCCATGTGCTTGCGTTGCCATTGGGTCTGCTTTAATTTATCTAATGTTTGTTCCGGCCTTCTTGTAAGCGGTAGGACATTTATATTAATGGCAGCTTGATTCTTTTCTTTAATTAAGTCAGTCTTAGAAAATTTCAATAGCGGATTGCTTTCCGCATATATAAGCTTTTTGAACATAGTGTCATTATTTTCTCTTACCAGCTCATTCTGGAGTGAATTTGAAGCACAAGAAATGTTTCCAAAGGTCTCTTCCGTCATGTCCCTCATCTATGAGACAAAGTAAAATAGTAACAAACTGAAATAAAATCCCAAGACAAAGGTGAGGCTCCTCAACCGCAGCAACTGTCCATAGAATCCAAAAAGCAAAACTGAATGAGGCAGCCAAACACAACAATAAGAAGCCGACAGTTTATTCAAAATGAAGTAAAGTAATAAAAACAAACAAAACCAAGGACTTGATATTCAGTAAGCGCTTTCACATTCAAATAGAATGCTTCTTCAGACTGTTAACTATTAACTTCATTGATTTTCCTTAAATACTTTAGCATTTCATTGTCAAACCAATCATCTTTCTACCTCACGAATATTAAATAATTACATAAAAAAAATACTGATTACTATAATTCATCAAACATTTTTAAAACATTTTTAAAAAATGCAATTATGTATAACATGGTATAGTAATATAGTGATCATCTCATGCTTACAAAAATATATATAAATATAAAAATACATATATAAATAGGTATATAAATAGTGAGAATGCAAAAAATAGTGAAAATGCAAAAAAAAAGTGAAAATGCAAAAAAAATCCGTCATGTCTATATGACAATATACGTGAGACTACCTAAGCTGTATAAACCTGCAAAAAAAAATGTGTATATATGAACAAAACACTTATAATGACTTTGTCCTAAAAACATCTGTCTACATATAATATTGTAATTCATCAAAAAACTAAAATGTAACATATGAAAATTAATTTATCCATAATCTAAAATGCACTCACTAAATATATATATATATATATATATATATATATATATATATATGAAACAATGTGTACACATATGTGTGTACAGAAAAATATATATATATGTGTATATACATGTATCTATTTAACGTTTGAGATCTTTGGCTACTAAGAAGGGTCTCATAGACACCCTATCATTGAGTCCTGAGCCTCTGTCTGCCTGTAATCTTAATATCCATCTCATTTCTCTCTGCTCAGTATGATTCTTGTGGTTTCCTAACCTAGCATTTCTATATATCAATTCTAGTACCATGAATTTAAAGCCATGTGATGTACCCTTGTTTATAATGTGTTTTGCTAATGCGTTGTTTTCGTCCTCTCAATTGCATAAATATGTTCCTTCACTCGTTCCCTTAAGGTTCTATTGGTCATACCTATGTAGAATGAGTTACATTTGCTACAAGTGGCAAGATAAATCAAATTGCGTGTTTTACAATCAGCATAGCTGCTGAACTCATATTCCTTCCCTGTGTCTGGATGTACAAACTTATAACCATTCAACATAAAGGGGCATTGATTGCAGCTCCTGCAAGCAAAAGTTCTTTTTCTAGTAGATCAAAGTGTTTGTTTTTCATTTTTTTCTTAACATAACATACGTTTCAAAGATTTTGTATTTTTATAGGTAAATCTAGGATGATCTCCTACCATAGCACTCAATCTTTCATCTACATTCAATATATTCCAATTATTGATGAAAATTTTATTTGATCTTCTTGTTATTATTAGTAAATGAAATTACTGGCTTATTCAGGTATGTTGTGTTTCTTCCATTCCTTTGTGTGTTAACCTCTTGATGCTGAGAGTATATATATGGTTTCCCTTTAGAAACTCTCTTAACAGTATCATCATGGAACAAGAATTTTGTATCTTCTTCTCTGTAGCCCCTTTCTTTAAATTCTCCATGCATCATCTCAACTGTTTCATAAAATTTAGATTCCTTACTGGTTAGTGTAGATGCTCTTATCACCTGTCCCTTGACTATATTCATGTAGATATGTGAAGGGTGCATACTTGTACGATGTAATATGCACCCCATGTGCAAACTCATATGCCAATATTGTGATGGCATACTGGGAACATACATATATATTAAGAAGTGAATATGAAGGAAATATTTCGTTATACAAACGATTTGTAGACGATGTTTTTTTGCTGTGGAGAGGAGAAGAAACTAAACATTGTGCTTTCATTGAGTATATAAATGGAACCACCTACTTTTTATCCTTGGCAGGAAAATGGTCAGCATCAAAAATAGAGTTTCTAGATGTTTTCATCATTAAGGAAAATGATACTATACAGACACAGCTATATAGGAAAGAATGTAGTAAAAATTCCATATTACATCGTACAAGTATACACCCTTCACATATCTACATGAATATAGTCAAGAGACAGGTGATAAGAGCATCTACACTAACCAGTAAGGAATCTAAATTTTATGAAACAGTTGAGATGATGCATGGAGAATTTAAAGAAAGGGGTTATAGAGAAGAAGATAGAAAATTCTTGTTCCATGATGATACTGTTAAGAGAGTTTCTAAAGGGAAACCATATATATACTCTCAGCATCAAGAGGTTAACACACAAAGGAATGGAAGAAACACAACATACATGAATAAACCAGTAATTTCATTTACTAATAATAATAAGAAGATCAAATAAAATTTTCATCAATAATTAGAATATATTGACTGTAGATGAAACATTGAGTGCTATGGTAGGAGATCATCCTAGATTTACCTATAAAAATACAAAATCTTTGAAACGTATGTTATGTTAAGAAAAAAATGAAAAACAAACACTTAGATCTACTAGAAAAGGAACTTTTGCTTGCAGGAGCTGCAATCAATGCCCCTTTATGTTGAATGGTTATAAGTTTGTACATCCAGACACAGGGAAGGAATATGAGTTCAGCAGCTATGCTGATTGTAAAACACGCAATTTGATTTATCTTGCCACTTGTAGCAAATGTAACTCGTTCTACGTAGGTATGACCAATAGAACCATAAGGGAACGAGTGAAGGAACATATTTATGCAATAAATAGAGAGGACGAAAACAACGCATTAGCAAAACACATTATAAACAAGGGTACATCACATGGCTTTAAATTCATGGTACTAGAACTGATATATAGAAATGCTAGGTTAGGAAACCGCAAGAATCATACTGAGCAGAGAGAAATGAGATGGATATTAAGATTACAGGCAGAAGCTCAGGACTCAATGATAGGGTGTATATGAGACCCTTCTTAGTAGCCAAAGATCTCAAACATTAAATAGATACATATATATACACATATATATATATTTTTCTGTACACACATATGTGTATACATTTTTTCATATATATATATATTTAGTGAGTGTATTTTAGATTATGGAAAATTAATTTTCATATGTTAGATTTTAGTTTTTTGATGAATTACGATATTATATGTAGACAGATGTTTTTAGGACAAAGTCATTATAAGTGTTTTGTTCATATATACACATTTTTCTTTTGCAGGTTTATACAGCTTTTAATATAGGTAGTCTCACATATATTGTCATATAGACATAACAGATTTTTTTTGCATTTTCACTATTTTTTGCGTTCTCACTATTTATATACCTATTTATATATGTATTTTTATATATATATATATATATATATATATATATATATATATATATATATATATATATTTTTTGTAAGCATGAGATGATCACTATATTACTATACCATGTTATACATAATTGCATTTTTTAAAAATGTTTGATGAATTATAGTAATCAGTATATTTTTATGTAATTATTTAATATTCATGAGGTAGAAAGATGATTGGTTTGACAATGAAATGCTAAAGTATTTAAGGAAAATCAATGAAGTTAATAGTTAGTCTGAAGAAGCATTCTATTTGAATGTGAAAGCACTTACTGAATATCAAGTCCTTGGTTTTGTTGGTTTTTATTATTTTACTTCATTTTGAATAAAGGGTCGGCTTCTTATTGTTGTGTTTGGCTGCCTCATTCAGTTTTGCTTTTTGGAAAGTGGCAAATGTATTACCCCTCTGTGTTATAGTTGATTGTGATGTTGTCCTTAGCTCTTGCTTAAATTCTTTCAGGACCACAAGACCTCCAGGAAAGCCTGCCTTCTGCAGTTGGTAAGCCAAATAGTTTGATGTCTGTACTGCTGATCAATTTAAACAAACACTGCGGTATGTGAGTTTGATCTCAGGCATGTTGTGTGTATTGCTGGACTGTCTGTAATAGTGGGAGCATTGTTACTTTGTTAGCATATATTGCACTACAGTAGTTCTGATAATGTATTCCTCTGTGTCTTCTTTTTTTGTTATCACAGGTGATTCTCACAGTGGAACTGTGGGCCCTGTGCCACTTGGTGTCAGTGTAGCAGCATAGTCTGATGATCATGGTGGCCAAACTGGCATACAGTTGGGGGTGCAGAGGCTGAATCTGACACATATATTGATATACAGCCATCCCCTGTATTTACAACAGACACAGCCAGTATGCCTATACCTACCCAGTCCACTGAGCCCACAAATCTTGGACAGGTGGAGGGTGAGGACATTGCTCTGGGAAGTGTGCCTACTGTGGCTTTAGTGCCTGTTGAGTCTGGCCATAGCCAAAGTCTAGGCAAGTTGCCACGCAGAAGGATTTATAGGGGTCCTTGGAGGGGGGGGGGTCTTCTGCCCCTCCTCCACCTGGTGCTGGTGTCACTGCCCGTGCCACTCAACATATGTTTAGGGCCATCATAAATGCACAGGCATTTTCCCTTAGGTGCTCCAGACAAATGCTTAGGATTGTGGAAGTGGTACAGTCTGACATGCATGACTGCCTCCACCATGTTGCCAATTTGCTGGATCAGATGAATGACACTTTGTAATGGGGGGGGGGGTGACAGTGATGGATTGAGCAGTGTCTGTGATGGCAGGTCTGCTGGGAGGGGAATGGCTTCCTTGTGGGTGTAGGTCAACCACATCATCTGCTGTCAGCCAACATGGCCGTACCCGATCATGCTCCCATAGTGGCACTACTTCCACTGCTACATCAGTGACTATGCTGTCCACACACAGACATGGCAGGCCATAAGGTCATGGTCCTAGGTGTTCCTGTGAAGGGACCTCATCCATGAGACGTCATGTTCAAGTAACAGCACTGCATCTCAGCATGTTCCGGGACGTTAGTGTGTCACTGCAACTCTTGGTAGAGCCACTTCTTGTGGTTGGGGATAACAACGATGAACTGCCACCTCTACCATGCACAGTTCACACCTGTCCAACACAGGGTGTAGAGCTAGCACTCAGCTTAGCTGTGTTCATGCACACACACACCAATTTCACCTGGTGAATCCCTACAGACACACACACGACAGTTATTCATTTTCTCTATATGCCCATTTGTTGTTTTGTCTAAATGTCTAACTTCTTACTTGCACACACTCACCAACCTTTTGCGCCAGACTCTGCTTCTTGCCCCCAACCCACAACACCTTGTGCAAGTGATGATAACTGTGCCATATCCCTGTATTATAACTTTCTGATTCAAGGATACAAAATTCTTTCTGATGCTCTGGGTGCAGAACTTACTTACTGCTTACTATGTTTGCATTTGTGTTGGAGAACTGTTTATTGTACCTGTGACTTATATTGGCCTTGGAAATGTAGAGAGTTGGGAGCATCCAAATGTCACAATTTTATAGTGAATGTTGTTGTAAGTGTTGTGAATTCAGAAACTGCAATGTGTATCATCCCTTTGTAACTTCTTTCTGTATTGACCACCACATAACACAATGTTCAAGTGATGATAACTGTGCTGTATCCCTGTTTTCTATGTTTTGGATTCAGGGAGACAAAAGCTTGGTGTCTGATGCTCAGGGTGCATAGTTAACTTACTGCTAAGTACATCATCATTTGCACTAACTGGTCATTGTACCTTTAACATATATTGGTCTTGGAAAGTTCGACAGTTGATAGCATCAGTATGTCAGAACTTTATCTCTTGTGAGGGTCGTGAAGTAAGAAACTGCAATATGTATAATTACTTTCTAACATATCTCTTAAAGGATTTTTATTTATTTATTTATTTGCAGTTGGTTTACCAGGATAGTCCATTGGGCCAAAATGAACCCGTTTTCAATGGAGTCCTGGGGAGAAAAGCTCCAAACAATCGATGTTACAGTAGGTTATATGATAGTTATACAATTGTAAGATTCAAGCAAAAAATTACAAATAATACAGCAAACATTACAAATAATACAAACTAGAGATGAAACTTATAGATGATACAGACTAAGAAGGAATGTAGCAAAGTAAATAAAGAGAAGTCAATTACATATCAGGAATCATACACTTAAGAGGTACAGCGTGGTGTATTCTTGCAGATACAATACTAATAATAAGAATGTACGAGTTGGGAGAAATGATAAAAGGAAATTGCAGGTGTAATCAAGAGAAGGAAAGGGAGATGGAAATTGCCAGTGTTAGTTATGTGGGGTGGGAGCAACGGCATTCCCACTGGGATACTAGATGTGAATGAAGAGATCGCAGGAGCATTCCCACTGGGATACTAGATGTGAATGAAGGGATCGCAGGAGCATTCCCACTGGGATACTAGATGTGAATGAAAGGATCGCAGGAGCATTCCCACTGGGATACTAGATGTGAATGAAGAGATCGCAGGAGCATTCCCACTGGGATACTAGATGTGAATGAAGGGATCGCAGGAGCATTCCCACTGGGATACTAGATGTGAATGAAGGGATCGCAGGAGCATTCCCACTGGGATACTAGATGTGAATGAAGGGATCGCAGGAGCATTCCCACTGGGATACTAGATGTGAATGAAGGGATCGCAGGAGCATTCCCACTGGGATACTAGATGTGAATGAAGAGATCGCAGGAGCATTCCCACTGGGATACTAGATGTGAATGAAGAGATCGCAGGAGCATTCCCACTGCGATATTAGATGTGAATGAAGAGATCGCAGGAGCATTCCCACTGGGATACTAGATGTGAATGAAGAGATCGCAGGAGCATTCCCACTGGGATACTAGATGTGAATGAAGAGATCGCAGGAGCATTCCCACTGGGATACTAGATGTGAATGAAGGGGCTTTTTGAAAATAAAATGGTTACAGGGGATACAAATAGATGGTGGAGATGATATGAATAGATGGTGGTAGGGAGTTCCAGAGGCGTGCTAGACCATACGATAGAAGATTTTTGCCTGGGGGACGAGTTGGTTTGTACACTTCTAATAGAGTATTAAGGTCTAACAACCAAAATCTATCAGGTAGGTGCATTTTAAAGGCAGAAGACAAGGAGGGACAGAGGGAGGGGTTGAAAATGAGCTTGTGTGCAAGAGTTAGTTGAGTATAGGTGAGATGCTTGGGTAGTTCTAGCCATTTTAGTTGTTGGAAAGAGGAACAGTGGTGGGTGGAGGACTTATGGCTGGTAGCGAACTTGGCGATTTTGTTGTAGCAAGAAGAAAGTTGTGTTTTCAGAGAGGACTGTAGATTAGTTAGAAGTGGAGCTCCATAGAGAAGGGAGGGGATAAGAAAGGAAGTAGAGAGAGTGATTTTAGTGGCAGGTGTAAGGTAGTGATTTTGCTGATAGAGCATACCTAGTTTTTGATGGGGTTTTTTTGATATTTAGTTGTAAATGGGAGTTGAATTTGAGTTGGTTATCAATTTGGACCCCAAGTAATTTGGTCTCTGACACCAGTTCCAGAGGTGTGTTATTTTTACTAGTAATAGAGAATGTGTTTATATCGAAAGAGGTGACTTTAGAGGGGGTGAAAACCATTAATTTGGTTTTAGAGGCATTGAGTGCTAGGCGATTTCTTTTCATCCATTGCTCAGTGGTTGAAAAAGCATCTTGAGTAAGCTTTAGGAGTGTAGGGATAGATGTGGCAGAGCAGATTATAGTTGAATCATCTGCATATTGGATGATGTTTGAGAAAGGGATAGAGTTGCGGAAATCATTTATAAATATGTTAAAGAGGAGGGGACCCAATATGGAGCCTTGGGGAACTCCGGTTGGGGTATTTAGAAATGAGGAAGTGGCCTTTTTCCATTTTACTGCTTGATATCTGTTGGATAAATAGCTGGAGAACCAGTTCAAAGAAGAAGGAGATAGGTTAAGTTTTGAGAGTTTAGTTAAAAGCAGGCTGTGTGAGATAGTATCAAAGGCCTTAGAGAGGTCAAGTAGTAGGGTAGAAACAATAAGACCGGAGTCCCGGGCTTTGTTAACAGTTTCAAGGAAGGAAAGGAGGGCTGTCATAGTGCTGTGACTTGGTCTGAATCCATGTTGTGTGGGAGTTAGTAGGTGATTATCTAAGAGATGTGGTAGGAATTGAAGTTGGTTACACTTTTCTAGGAGTTTAGAGATGGGAGACAAGATAGCGATTGGGCGGAAATTAGTAACATTGTTATTGTTGCTGCCTTTATGTAAAGGTATGATAAAGGCCTTTTTCCAGATTTGGGGAACTATGCTTTCTTGGATAGAGCGGTTGATAAGAATGCTAATGGGGGTAGGCAATTGCTTCAGCAGCTATGCTAAGAAAGTAAGAAGGGATGTTATCCGGAGCATTAGTGCATGGCTTCAGTTTCAGGAGGAGTTTTTTTATAGTGGAAGTGGGTATAGGTTTTAATGAGAATAGTGGGGAGAGTGGAGGGGGGTGTTAGGGGGCGTCAGAAGGAGTTTTTTTTATAATGGAAGTGGGTACAGGTTTTAATGAGAATAGTGGGGAGAGTGGAGGGGGGTGTTAGGGAGTGAAGAAGATGAGGAGGAAATGAGAGTAGGAGAAGAGGTGGAGGGTAGGGAGCTAGTGGATGAGAGTGAGGGAGTGGTAGCAGTGCAGGGTGAAGTGTTGGTAGGGGAGGATGGGGGTGAATTGGAGAATGTGTTGTTAGAGAACGAAGAGGTTAATTTGGAAATAGATTCAATGAAAAAAGAGTTAAATTGGGTAGCTAAGTCTGTATCAGGGGCATTAGGGTCTGGGGTGGGGGTGTCTGGTTTGCTGGGGTTAAGTAGAGTAGAAATACCTTTCCAGAATTTCTGAGGATTTGTTTTGTTATTGTTTTGGAGTATGGTGAAGTAATTTTGTCGATCAGAGATGATGAGATTTTTTACTTTATTTCTAAGTGTTTTATATTCATTATGGATGAGGGGGTTCCTGTTTTTCTGGTAGTGTGCCCAGACTTTATCTCTGTGACGAATGGTTGCTAGTGTGTTTTTGGAAAGCCAGGGGGCAGTTTTAATTTTTATTCTCTTAGTCCTTAAGGGAGCATGGAAGTCTAGCAGCTTTAAGACTGTTGAGTTGAAGTGGGCAACTGCATTATGTAGAGGTAGTGTTTTTAGACAGTTCCAGTTTATTGCTTTACAGAGTTAGAAAAGGTTGATGGGTTAAAGTTTTTTTGGTTACGGACAGTAATATAATTATGGGTGCGATGTAGGAGTAACGGGAGTCGATGCGTGAAGATGGGTATGTGGTCACTAAGAGGGTCGGGAAGAGTACCACTGTCAGAGAAATAATGGGGATGAGAGACTAAAATCCAGTCCAGAATACTGCCGCTAGAGAGGTTTTTCGAGGGGCGTGTTATAGAGTTGAATAGCAGTGAAAAATTGTAGAGGTTGATGTGTGGGTTTGTAGGAGACTGAATGGAGGCCCAATTAATATTCATGTCTCCTAAGATAATTGTTTCATTGCTAATGTTATTGGAGAGCCAGGAGAGGATGTCTTCGAGTGTGGAAATATTATCCCCTGGGGGGATGTAGAGGGAAGCTATACATATGTACTTGTGTTTGTTAACTTGAAGTAGTATTAAGAGTAGTTCAGCATTATTAAATTGAGGAGTAGGTTTGTTATAGGGAGTAACTGACAAGGAGGATGAGTATAGGAGAGCTGCTCCTCCCCCTTTTTTGTGGGACCTGTCTTTTCTAATGATAGAATAGTTTGGTGGAATTATTTCAGAGTCTTTTCTATGGGGTTTTAACCATGTTTCTGAGATGGATAGGATGTCAGGTTTATTATATATGAGCCAGGCATGGAGGTTTGGGATTTTGTTAACTATACTTTGGGAGTTTAAAGAAGTAAGTAATATGGACTTGTCTGTAATGGTTGAGGTGGGGGGGGGGCCGGGTTGGGATGGATATCACCTGATAATAGACTGGTAATTAAGTATAGGATTGGGTTAGAGAGGTAATTGGACAGTTTAGGGAATAGATTAGGTTCTATTATGATTTTGAAGGATTTGCTAGTTACTATGGGGGTAGAATGTTTATGAGTGGTGATAAGTTTATATGGAAAAAGTAGAAGTTTTTTTACAGGAAATAGGTGGGGAGAAATTGGGGTGTGTGAGTATGGGAGAGAGGAGGTAAGATGATGAGTTACATGGAAGGATTGTGAGTGGTAGGAATTACTGGGCTGGGTGAGGTAGTAAAGATAGGTTAAGTTACGAAGTAGAAATAGTAAAAAGGAGATGAATGAGGGTTTTGAAAGCATGATGAAATAGGGCTACTTAGAGGTGCTATGTTGTAGTTGAATTAGATGTAGAAGTGAGAGAGGTTTAAATGTAAAGGATCTGGTAAGTACCTAAATAGTGGTGAAAGAGTGGAGAGTTGTGTAAGGATTGGTGGGGGTGTGGTTTGGGAGTGGGTGTAGAGGTAATAATGGAATCTAATTGGCTAGGTGGGATAATCTAGGAGAGATGAATGAAGGTTAATTTGGGCGGGAAAAGGAATGGCTATTTCCAGAGTACTGGAGACTGATTGGTCTGGTATGATTTTCCACCCCAAATGTATGCTGCACATTACAGGTCATGGTATGATATTCAGAGCTTAGGATTGTAGGACAGCACAGCATTTGCTTTTCCCTTTCTTCGGTTCCTTCATTTAATTTTTTTTTTGGCCACTGCATGGTGTGCTGCATAGCCCAAACACTGGAAGCAGAGAACTCAGACCAAAAAAAAGTAAAATAGGGGATGCCATGTAACTAGTCCATTGGCAGTGTGGTGCTGCTACATGGACTGGCATGCCCTTCACTTTTGCCTAAAATACATACACAAAGACCTGTACATCCAATAAACCTGAAATTGCATTGCCACCCAATGTTGCTCTTTATTGCACCCTCCTGAGCACTGTGTGTGCACAATGTTAAGCATTGAACAACATTTACAAACACTGTGCACACACCCAGTAAGCACTCAACTGGATTTGGTGGCAGAACATCAGGATATAAAACGCAATTGTTAGGAAAACCTCATTCTACATTGGGCTTGATCTCTGGTAGGCATGTCAGGGGTTCATGGTGAAGGGAGCCTGCTTCTCAGATGAGAGGTGGGGTGTCCAGGGGTCCAAAGTGTTTCTTGGACTCCTAGTTAAGCACCATGGGCCCCAGTTACTGCAGAGGGACTATTCAGGCTCAGAATACAAATCTGAAGCAGGGGATAGTGTTGCCAGGGCTGTGACCAGTGTTACATGAATGCTCCAGTCTGCTGATCAATGTCAGCCCCATTTCAACAACCTCAGGAGGAAGAAGAGGGATACCCTCGACTGTTGGAGTGGGGAATGTAGCACTGGGGGCACCCCACAGATGTGTATCAATTACAGTGACTACTTGCAAGAGTTAAAAGCCTTAAAAATGGTATACACAATGGTATTCTGTTTTGCTCTGTTTTTTCCACAGCTGCCACAGAGAGACCTTTGAATGTGAGGACCCTCCTTGTTACCACTCAGATTCTCTTCCATCATTATTAAATCAATTCTCCTTGCCCTTTGACCCAACTGCCTGCTCCTTGGTTTACTTTTATTCAGTGTTTTATGAATTATGTCTTCTTTTTAATGGCCTTTGTCTCTAATCTAGCTTCTGACATAATATCTTGCAGATATGCGCTGTCCCACTTCACCAACTGAACTTACAACATTCCTGATAAGTTTTAAAGAGTTTTAGCCTTCACTCCTCAACTAATCACTTATCTTGTTCCTTGAATTGCAGTTTATAAAATAGTAACACATACTAGATCCAATAGGCTCTTATATATACTTGCCTACAGATATTTTTATTTATTTATTTTTATTTTACACTTGTTAACCGGGAAAGTCCAACTTGGAACAAAGCCAATTTTCAGCGGAGGCCCAGGGAGAAATGCTGCAGATGCATCTCTTTGATATTTAGCAGTTACTTTAATCTTCGATTCATGGCTAATTCTACAGCTAATCTCGCAGAGTCTCTTTCTGCTTCTCTCAATGACTCTCTTTGCTTGTAGAACACATTCCGTAGGATAACTCTTTAACATTTATGAGGTTGTAGCCATCTAGAGTGTTCTGCCCCCTTGTCGTGTCTGCTTATCCTCTGGGCCATTTGAAATGCTGGTTAATATTTATAAAACAGACAACACCAGTCTTGTACCCTACTGTCTACGAAATTCCATATTCCAGTTATATATATAACAACCAGATGCTTGAAGACAATTCCTCCACATTTGCTTATGGCCTTTGTTCCAAGTATTGGTTCTTTATAATTCTTGATTTATTCTGGTGATATAAAAGGTTTTCCACTCTTTCAAGATTTATTTACCTGATGTCGATCCAGCGATCAAGCAACCGATACGTTCCCAGATCTCTATTTCTAATACCCTGTGTATTCTTTAGTGAAATAGCCTCTTCAGTTTTGCCAGTCACAGTTTACCCCATTCCTCCTCTCTTCTAGCAGTATTACAGTTTACTTTGCTATTTGTTGTAGAAAAATAAGATGAATCTGAAGGTATGATTTATTTACAGTTGATCATTTGACACACGCATAACATAATAAAATTCCAAAGAACTCTGTATCACCTTTTATTTAAGGCATTTAAAACAATTTCTTAAATACACTTAATATGAAATGTATTTGTAGTAATTTGTGTTATATACATTCCCCCTAATATACACTTTGTAAACATCAGAAATAAATTGTCAGGAGTGTTGCTGACACAGACTTGTGTGGCAGAATAGGTATGTTTTTCTGTTACTCAAATGATCAATTACTTATTCAGTCAAAGAACATATCTGCTCATGTAGGACAGAAATGCGTAATGCGTAATGGCACATGTCTTTCAAAATAGATTGTTAAAACCATAGTAGCATTGCTGTGTAGGAATGCTTGTTATTATCTATCATTTTGTATTATATAAGTGGAACATTAGGAGGTTTTTGTGTAGCTGACAATCAATGAAGAGATCATGTGAGTATTTCTGGCAACAGGTATTGCAGGAATATGTAGTTATATATGAATGTGTGGGTCCTTGTAAAATCCATTATCATAATAATGTGTAAGAAGGATTTTATGGATCATTGTCCTCAACTTGGAGTCTTGCTCTGTCATATGAGTTTGGTTTGTGGGTTAGTATTTGTGATGCCTAAATGCTATTCTGTCATATAGTGTGGTTGCTGGTGATATAAGTTCTCGCTGAAAGCAATTTGTAAATGCAATGGTTTCATGCTTAATACTGCAGTAAGGTCAAAAGAATAGTAGGTCATTTCTTGCAGTGATTAATCTTATTTATTTATTTACTATTTGTTCATGGGTAAGTGGATTAATCTATTGATCCTTTTCAGCCATGACCGGAGCTCAAAGAGCAGAAATAGATCACAGTCTTTCAATCAACAATATTATTTACAAAATGAGTTCAAAATTCAGAACATAGTAAGATTGAATACAGATAAGGTAACATTAAAAGATTCAGTCAGAGTGCACTAAAAAAAGATATATACAAAATGCAAAACTATTTACTATTTATTTTTGTATCTACATATATAATCTAAATTCACTCACTCATAAGTAAGTAAATTTCAGACAATATGCAAATAATAACAGAGTTCTTACAAAAATAAGTAAAGTAAGTAAATAGTTTTAAGCAACTGGGTCTGAATGAAGTTTAACAGTTGTACCTAGATGTGCTGGGATTCAAACTATCATAATGGAATGGGTATAGTGATGGGAGAAGCGGTCTGGTGCATTTCTGCATCCAAACAAAGAAGAATAAATGATGTCAATGAAATAGCATCAGTACTAGAATAAAACAATCATTCACTTGTGATGAAGGGTATATAAATGGACACTGAACTCAGTAAGGATGAGGGGTTTGAGATCTAGAAGTAAAAGTAGCCCTGGTACACAGTAGCTATACAATAGTCTGCTTTACTATGGGGGGTCAACAAGCAAGGAAACAAAGTGTGGGACTACAGAAAAACAAATTGATTTAAGCCAGGGGAACTTCATGAGAGACAGAAATCAGAGACTGAGACAAGTGTAAGTAATGAACAGTCTGTGGACGGACATAACAAGCAGGTGTGGAAAATATTGCTATTGCTTAATTTTAAACCAGCCTATTCATCTTCAAATTTAAAATTAAACAATACACACATTTTCTACACCTACTTCTAAGTATATAAAAGCTGATATGTTTAACATTGTTAAAATACTTCTAATTTTTTGTTACCGAGGATCACTTGTCTGTGACCAATTAAGGCTTGTTGCTTTGGAGCACTACCTGGGTTTCATGAATTTTGGAAATTACTGTGACTGAGCTTATCAGCAAAGTTTTAAGACCACTAGTTTCTTAGTTTTTTTATTTTTTCCTCAACACTCGTGGTGGTGAGGTTGGAACCAGACAGATTCCTGTGCATGTTAATTTTTTCAAAGATAAAGGATACAGTCATCTAAAGAAAAAAATGATTAAGCAGAAGAACAAGGTGAGAAGGAAGAGGTCAGTGTGGCTCAGCAAGGTGGCTAAAGGCACAGCCCATGAAAAAGAAAAGGTATTTCATGAATGCGCACAAGAATATGAGAAAGATAGAAAAAAGACACAGAGGGAGTAAGAACAACAGTGGCAAATCTAGAAAAAGCTCTTGCAAAAAGAGTAAAAACGAGGAGAAACAATACTCCTTACATATAGTGCAGGAAGAAGGAAGGTCAAGGCAAAGCTGCTTAGAGTAGCCAGGCAAGGGAAGGATATCAGTATAGATGGCGAAAAGGCAGAAATTCTCAATCATTTTTTCACTTCCATCCTTAAAAAGAGAAGCGGGGAAGAGTGCCAGCCAGGAAGGAGAAAAGAAGGATGACATCTGAGAAACAGTCACATGCTGAAGTAAGTCACAGAAAGGAAACTCAATGACTTAAAGGAAGACAAACCAAGGGGTCCTGCCAGCATACTACTGTGATCTTAGAGAGTGTGGTAGGTGTAATTACAGATTCGCTGTTAGAACTCTTGAACCAGTTACTCAGCAGAGGAGAGCTTCAGGAAGAGGACAGAGAGGCTATGGGGGTGTCTGTCCATAAAAAGGAGATAGAACTGACCAGAAAATCAGTGTTCCATAAACCTGACCACTGGCTCCAGTCAAAACATGGAAGGGACACTGAGGAAAAGGCTGGTTGGCTTCTTGGAGAACAACCTGCAAGACAAGTTTCAAGATGGGTTTGTGGAAACTAATTCATGCCATTCTAGCCTCCTTCAGTTTTATGAGTGGGTTATGCCGGAACTTGACAAAGGAAATCTGGTTGATGTTGCATACTTTTTACTTTGGTAAAGCTTTTCACTTAGACTTTCACAGGAGAATGACAGGAAAGCTGAAGGAATTTAGAGCAGGAGAGAAGCTGACTAAATAGGATGAAGGGTGGTAGTTTGGGAGGAAGTAAAGAGTAGTAATTAGGCAAACCTGATCCAAGGAAAGGAAAGTGGTTGGTGGAGCTCTGCAGGAGTCAGACCTTGGACCTGTGCTCTTTTGCATCTTTGGGTCAAGGCATAGAGGAAATAATACTTTAAATCCACTGAGAACCGAGACTGAGAACAAAGATCATGAGAGGCCCTGAGAACATAATCCTCTGGTAAGCAGATGAAGCTAAAACAGAGGAGATGGTATGCGATGGCGATCAAATCTTCAGGGGAGCCTGAGGAAACTGGCAGATTGCAATGAAAAGTGTCATTCTGCCAGGATCCTAAAAAAAATTAGGTGTAATTACAGATTCTAAAAGTGCAGATGAGGAAAACATTCAGAGAAACAACAGAGATGACTCACCAGGTGAAAACTAAGACAAGCCAAGGCCAACAATATTCCACTCTACATTCATCGTGGAATAAAGTCCAGAAAAACAGAAAGGTTCTATTACCCCTCTGTGGATCCCTGGTCAAGGCCACAGCTGTAATTATGTACACATTCTGGCAACTATACAATGTGTAAGGATATCAAACCTGTTATTATGGTTTATTTTCTTTTATATTAATATAGGTATACCTATTGCACTATTCAAAATGTGACAATTTATTAAAGGTGTTAAAAAATACCAGGGTAATAAAAGGAATGGTGGGCAATGGGTATGTTGGGTGATAAAGGGTACATATGCTGTGGTTGTTCAAGATACTTAGTGGACAGTATGATAGTTTACAGCTCAGCGTGAAAAAAAACAAAGGAGGGAAGGGGGCATGCTTTCCAGATTAAGGTGTATAAACTACATTCTAGACATTGGAAAGTACTTTTTATCGGGTTCCTATCAGCAGACAGAAGACGCATGTTTTCGAATGAGTCTTGGTCGAACTGACAAAACTGAAACTGCAAAATATCGAAGTGGCATGCAAGCAAATTCTTTCCCTGGGAAAGAATTTGCATGGCCACTTTGGTACTTTGCCGTTTTCGGCATTGTAGTGCAGTCTCGGAGTTGGTATATTTAAGTAGGGGGGTGTGGGGGCGAAACCCCCCACTTAATCACATGTTTTAATGTGCTTACTTTTTTTTTTTGTTGGAACAGCGATTTTTTTCCCTTGGAAAAAATTGCTGTTCTGACAGTTCGATTTTGTAAGCTTTCGCATACATGAGGTTGATTAATCACCGTTCGCTTCGGTGATCTAATATAGACCCCTTTTTATCATGGAATGAGAATAGTGACTACATGGAGCAAGACAGTCATGTGTAGGGGACTATGAGACCACAGAATCTTCCAAGAAGGCCAAGAGTAGATCATGGACTAAAAGGTGGGGAATGGGAAGGGGCAACTGAAAAGTAACTACACAAAAAGGGCAACGTCAAGGGAAGTTTGTCTTTTTCTGCCTTCAAACTAAGCAAAGCAATGTAATGCTGTGCAATATTAGGTAATAAATCTTATGTAATGTGTATGACCTAATGGGTTACATTTTTTATTGGAGCTTGCCCAGTTGTTACTGCATATTTGTCACATACCCTGAGGTAGTATACTGTGTAGCTGAAATGTGTTGTGTATAGATTTCAGTCTTTTAGGCTGAATTTTGTCAAAATGTGCATAAACATCTCCCTATCCATGATGCCAAATCTTTGTCAGTTGCTGATGAAACTTATAGTGCCCAAAGCTAGTTAAGATTAAAAATTTTACTTAACATCATACAGAACATGGTGAATATGGAGTAGAATGGTGCCAGACAGTGCAATGACGAGGGGGGAGGTAAGACTTGACAACAGTCCTGAAGTGATTAACATTGTAAGTAGGACTCAGAATATTATTAGCTGTAACATATAATTTCATCAACCTGTTAGTGTCAGTTTCTGGACTATGGACCTCCGAGCACAACCTTGATGGGCAATATGTATAATACATTCCAGATTACATATCTGGTAAATCTTACCAAAAAGCAGGTGTACATGTTTTGGCTATATTCTGTCTGGTTGCTTGTCTTGTTGACTAGTGACTTGGTCTTTGGGCAACCCATGAAGTTTTGTTGCTTGAGGCAATATCACCTTTCTGCTCCTGTTGTCACATGTTTGAAACTGTTTTTTAGTTTGAAATGTTACTCCTTTATATACAGTACCTGATCATGGAATTATTGCTATTTCATATGGTAACACTGGCTCAGCCATGTTTGGATCTGCATAAAACCAGTTCCAGTTATAAACCCAAATGATATTTGTTCTTAAGAAACAGTCCAGACTTTTTAATGATCTATGCATTATGTATTAAATTATTTGTAAAGTTCTTATGTATTTATCATTTTGAACTTTTAAGATGCTTTATAATGTTACACAGATGCCCTTGGTTCAGCATTTCAGATCCAGATAGGTTATTTTAGGACATGTCCATTGTCGCTTGCCAGAATTCTGATTTTATATGTTGAACATGGTTGTGTAGTGTTTTGTAGCTTTTGATAAGTGCACATGGAGAAGATGTATGTATTAACTGTCAAGCTTCTCAGGCCAGCCTGGACAATTATACTAAGCATGAAAGATCTCTGTATGCAGGAGATAGTGTGCCAGCAATGTCTCCCATGTCATCCAGAAACATCTTTCAGTCTGTAAATTTCAGGGAGACTTCACTGTGAGAAACTACTTTGTAAAGCTGGACCAGAGAAGATGAGGTGGATGCATTTATTCCTGTTCTGATCGTGCATCATTCTTAGTGTCTGTGGAATAAACGCACATAATTTTCATATCCCAGCTCCAGCATTTTAACGCCTTCATTAGCTGTAATGAGACCCTCATACCCAGACTGTTGCTGACTTCTGTGCTGAGGTCTCCTGTTGCAGGAAAACAAGGAAAATGTCATGCTCACAGGAAATAAAAGTGTAACATATTTATTAAATAAAATACTTATATTTAGAAATCTCTAATACTAAAGCATTGTTGAACTCATCTGTAATTTGCTTGTGACTTCACATGACAGGATTTGTAGTTTATGATTAGTTAATGAGTTTATTGGATTATTGAAAATAAGTACTCTAAATATACATCACGTCAGAAAACAGCCCTCCCTGTTAACTACTCATCACCAAAAAAATATATAAGCGTAAATAATGACACTTTACAAATAACAAGACAAAATGCGATCTGTATAAAACAAGTCTTATGTCATATCTGGAGCCAGTGAGTAAATTACAACCCATAGAACAAATGCTTTCAGCTACTTTACTTTGTATACACCCAACCATACCTCTCAACTTCATAGAGTAAGAAATCTGAACAAAGCCATAAATAATGGGGGGACAAAGGCCCAAAAATAGGAACACTTTTTAAGTACTGCACTTACAAACTTAGAAAGTTGATTGAATAAGAGGTATTACATTAGCATGAATTTTCTGAAGGGTATGAAGTATGAAACTCAGATGTCTGTTTTTATTTTGTCACTTCATCCCTCAACGATTTGCCAAAGATTTGCCAGAAAACCACAATTTGGAGAAAAACAGATGAAAAATGTGAGGCAGAAATCTGGATATACTGCAGAAATCTGTACAGTTGAGTGGTATGTACCCAACCAAGCCATATTGCTCTTATAAAATGGACTAAAATGTTTAAGTTTCAGAAGAGCAATGTGCTTAGGGTTAACAATTATTATACCAAGCTAATTTGTGATAAATAGGCCTTCGCTTAACTAAGGATGAAAGCATTTTGATAACCAGATCAAAGCTGTGTAAGGTGGGGTTTAGGTTACAGATTTGACTTGAACGTCTCACCTAAAAGTGCTCACATAAAAAGGCTCATAATTTTTTAAGGTGCTTCACCATCCTGCCTAGTGAATAACCTGGAATTCAGTGATAACCAATGCATTGCATCTTTTTCTTATAGCCACTAGAATTGTTCTGAGTCTGTCTCACGCACATGTTAATTCAACCGCAGTTTTTGATTCCATTCAGGATATTTTATCATTTACTGCCTTCCACGTGATAAAATGCTTCCTTACATTGCATTTCATAGGTTCATATATATACAGTAGGCTTACTACCACCAGAGCCTTAATAAATCTACCCATGCAACTCAACCCAGTCGTCTCCCTATGTATCATGGGCATTTATTAGGAGGGAGTATGTTTGTTAAGAAGTTTCTAGAGGTTATGTGGGGGGTATGTAGTTTGGGCATTAACGTCTGCCTCTGTATATCAGAGACATCGAGGCCAGATCTGGGGTGAATTTCTGATTTCACATCCATTGGACAAGGTTATGCTTAAATAGAGGTTAAGATGGACTCTGCTTCACATGGATGGAAAACCTTTCAGAGGATGGGGATCCTCTGACAGACATGTCTGTTTCACCAACATCTTATTTATGTCTCAAGGAAAATTAATATTTGGATCTAGTGGTTCTGATACTGTTCATTTTTTGGATGTGCAAAAGGTCCATTAGAGCTGGATCTGAGAATGCTTTGTATGTGAGGTATAGATTGCCTCTGAGTAACCTGTAGGAGACTGAGTATAGAGATAGGGCTTTACGGCTATCCATACAGAACAATATGTTTACACCCTGGATTCTCCTGGTAAGGAACCTTTGTGGACATTCCAGCTGTTGCATATGTCTGGTCAGGTACATGCTGAAGGGGGCATTACACTGAATGATTGTTCTGATAAGGACCAAATAAAGTGGAAGTATGATTTCCTTGGACCTGGATGCCATGCCCTTACTTATAAGTTGAGCAACATAGAATGATTTTCTTACTACCTTGGCCACATGTTGGCCATAGGGCAGATTACTGTCTACATATGTTTCCAAATATTTGACTATCGAGTCAACTCTTAGGGGTATGTTACTGATGGAGTAATTAGCCTGGAAAGTGGTTTTCCCAAAAATTACTATAATGCTTATCTTTTCATTAAGTTTTAATCTGTGATTTTGGCACCAGACATTTGTCTGTGTTAGACCCTCTTGTAAGATGTTTGTGTCATGGGAGAATCTATGATGGTTCCCACTTTGCAGTTATCATTGAACTTGGTCAATCAAAGGCCCTTGACATTAATCTTTACCTTTGAGAAGTAGATGCCAAATAGCAGCAGTCCCAGCATGGAGCCCTGAGGTACTGGTATCTCAGTGGAAGTGGTCTCACCAATCCTGACTTCCTAGGTCCTGTCTTTGAGCCAGCTGGCAATCCAGTAAGTTATGTTTATGTTTATGTCCAGTTCAGAGAGTTTTCAATTACACCATAGTGGGGTACTGTATTGAACACCTTAACCAGGTCCAAGTATGCAGTATGCACCATTCTCCCCTCATCCATTTCCTTGGTGACTTTCCCAAAGAAGTCCACCAGGCTTAGTAGGCATGCCCTTCCCTTGACAAAGCCAAACTGGGTTGGGCCTAGTATCTGAAGGTTGCCTGTGTCTTTGTTGACCATTTCCATGATAATTCATTCCATGGTTTTGCATATTAAATTAGTCAGACTAATGGGTCTGTAGTTTTTGGTCAGTTGATGGTCCACCCTTGAGAAGTGGAATAACAATATAGTCCTCCATTCTTGTGGTACAAAGCCTGTTTTGAGGATAGAGTTGAAAAGTGACTCAAGTAGTCCTGATAGTTCATGTTTCAAGTTATTTAGAAGGCATTCTGGGATATTGTTGGGGCCCACTTATGCTGTGTTTTGGCCTTAGTAAGCACTGTCAGGAACTGCTTCCTATTAATAGCTGGGAGGGTTATGCTAGTGGGTATTTCATGGTGGAGGTGGGGGGAGTGGGTGGTGAAATTTGAGCTGAATTTGTCAGCCTAATGCCATCTTTAAACTTTATCCTCTTTTGCCTATAGTTTGTCCTTCAAAACATGCTATGCTGTTCAGTTCATTTGAACTACTCATCTCTATCTGTCATGTTTCATCTCATTCACCTTTCTTTCAGGATATTAATTTTATTTAATTTCTTTTACTATGTCTTAAGCCGAGGACCCTGCACTATTTTTGTTACCCTTGTAGTACAGCCCTTATTTGTTATTATTTTTACCAGTAATGGGTTCTCCAGAGCTGTGCATAATACTCCAGATGTGGTTTCCCAAATAGTTTTGGCACTCAGAGGCAAGTCCCAAACTTGACCAAATCCAAAGTGCTATGACCTCAAAGACAATTACATTTTGTTGGAAGAGCAAGGGTTTGTTGAACTGCTCCCCTTAAACTCACACACGAACACACACACACACACACACACACACACACACACACACACACACACACACACACACACACACACACACACACAAATATTTTTGAACTGAGATTTGGAAAAACAGAATTTTGTAATTCTTTTGGCTAACCTAATTTTGGTTAACTGTAATAGGCTCCTGTGGAGGTAGCACCGCTCTAGAGGCATAGACTAAAGCTGCACTGAGTGGTATAAGTCTGTGTTATACTATCTGGCCGCAGGCCAGATGAGGGAGGTGAAAGACTGAATGTCATAAGCTCAGGCAGCTATCAGTGAATGGAAAAAATAGTGGCCAGGCGCATCAACACCTTGTAAAATGAGAGAAAACTGGAAATATATGAAAACAGATTCCAGCAGCTTCATCCAAATTAGGTCAAAGTCTAGCTATAGACTTGTACTGTCTTAAATGATATGTTATTGACTGGCTTTGCATTTGCAGCACTGTATAGCTTTGAGACAGATACCAGATTTGTGTTTAACAGTGTGAAGGCCACTGGTTGGATTACTGCATTTTGAACTCGTGCTGCATTACTGCATTGTAGAATTCTGTATTTTTCATTGGTAAAACATTGTATTTTACTACTGTTGTAAACATCTGAATCTACCGGTAATTAAAGTAAGGGTGAAGAAGCATGTAGCTGCATCTATTCATGATAGACTTAGCAATATAACTATGGTTTTGGTCTTCCAGTATGTCCCTCCTCTGACTGAAACTTGGTATTCTGTATATTTGAATGCTGTGTTTTTTATGCTTAATGGTTTAAATGTTGCCATATTTTGTTATATATGTAACTTAAAGTTTTGAATAATGTTATAGTTTGACATGTACCCAGTGCTGGATCTTTCTATGGATCCACAATAGGTACTGCATAGGTAAAACAATGTTGAAGTAATACAAGGTCAAGGAGATCACTTACACGACCAGGGCTTATGTGCCCCCAGAGGATGACCCATGGGAAAGGCAATAGCAATCTATTACACATAAGTACCATAATCAAAGAACAGACCTACAAGAGAGACTATTTGGGCAAAGTAGGGATAGAAGCTCTGGACAGGAAGTAATGATGAAGGAAGTGGATGGGGCAAAGGCCTGAGCAGAACAGGAGGAGAAAGTGATATGGAAAGAGTAAATGGGGAAACAGGGATGAAGGGGAGATGGAAAGGAATTCTAGGTTAGAGGGTGAAGTGTATGAGGCAGTAGTTTGGTTGAGGGAACTCCTGGATGTATAGATTGGATCTGCAAAATGGTCATGATGTTAGAAACAGAGGACAAAAAACTGCAGGACGTAGTTCAAAGAGGATGGATGGGGAAGGGTGGAAGCAGAATGGGCAGATATACAGGAGATGTATATTAGTAGATTAGATTAATCTCCCAGATAACAGATGGACTTGCACAAAAGTAGTACTTTGAGACTGGACATGGGGGAAAGTAATGATATATAAAAGACGAGGAACTGCAGATAGATGGCACAAGTGTAGAGAAAGTGGAAAGAAAAAGCATGGGTGCAGTGCAGTACAGATGCTAGCAATGAAGGCGCATGAAGACCAGGAAGGGTATCAAAGAAGAAGTAATACAAAGAGGAAATAAATCAGAAAATCAGTAGGTATTACAGATGAACGAAATGCATGAGCTAAGTAATGATTATAGATGAACGAAATGCATGAGCTAAGTAATGATTACAGATAAATAAAATGCATGCACTAAGTAATGATTACAGATGAACGAAATGCATGAGCTAAGTAATGATTACAGATGAATGAAATGCATGCGCTAAGTAATGATTACAGATGAACAAAATGCATGAGCTAAGTAATGATTACAGATGCATAAAATGCATGCGCTAAGTAATGATTACAGATGAACGAAATGCATGAGCTAAGTAATGATTACAGATGAATGAAATGCATGAGCTAAGTAATGATTACAGATGAATGAAATGCATGAGCTAAGTAATGATTACAGATGAATGAAATGCATGAGCTAAGTAATGATTACAGATGAATGAAATGCATGAGCTAAGTAATGATTACAGATAAACGAAATGCATTAGCTAAGTAATGATTACAGATGAACGAAATGCATGAGCTAAGTAATGATTACAGATGAACGAAATGCATGAGCTAAGTAATGATTACAGATGAACGAAATGCATGAGTTAAGTAATGATTACAGATGAATGAAATGCATGAGCTAAGTAATGATTACAGATGAACGAAATACATGAGCTAAGTAATGATTACAGATAAATGAAATGCATGAGGTAAGTAATGATTACAGATGAACAAAATGCATGAGGTAAGTAATGATTACAGATGAACAAAATGCATGAGCTAAGTAATGATTACAGATGAACAAAATGCATGAGCTAAGTAATGATTACAGATGAACAAAACGCATGAGCTAAGTAATGATTATAGATGAATGAAATGTATGAGTTAAGTAAATGATTACAGATGAATGAAATGCATGAGCTAAGTAATGATTACAGATGAATGAAATGCATGAGCTAAGTAATGATTACAGATGAACGAAATGCATGAGCTAAGTAATGATTACAGATGAACAAAATGCATGAGCTAAGTAATGATTACAGATGAACAAAATGCATGAGCTAAGTAATGATTACAGATGAACGAAATGCATGAGCTAACTAATGATTACAGATAAACGAAATGCATGAGCTAAGTAATGATTACAGATGAACAAAATGCATGAGCTAAGTAATGATTACAGATGAACAAAATGCATGAGCTAAGTAATGATTACAGATAAACGAAATGCATGAGCTAAGTAATGATTACAGATGAACAAAATGCATGAGCTAAGTAATGATTACAGATGAACGAAATGCATGACCAACTTATCCATTTTTACCTGAATGATTCAAGATTCTCATCTCTGAATCTACTTCTTCTCTCTAACTTATTTTGCCTTCTTTTCTCTAAATCTATTTCTTATTAAATACTACTATGCTTCCTCTCCTTCACAGTCCTAGCTAGTACGGGATTCATTAAAGTGACTCCTATTACTTCCAGATTTATTACCAAACTGCTTCTCCATTTCATTTTCCTTATCTTCCTTTATTACCTACATCGACTCTATTGCTTTTTTCTCTTCTCTCAACTAGTACTCTTTAGTAACATTTAAATGTAACTTCTTATTAACTATGCTAAGTCTATTGAAATATGTGTAACCTTCGTTATCTACTTGTAAACTTGCAGCCTTCTCTGTTTAAGAAAATGTATATGCATTCTAAATATGTATTTTCTGTAGATGTGAACTTTGTTTAAATTGTGTGGAGCTTTTCTCCCCAGGCCTCTACTGAAAATGGACATATATCCAGCTAGACTAGCCCGGTCAACAAATGTAAAATAAAATAAATAAATAAAGTAATGATTACAGATGAACAAAATGCATGAGCTAAGTAATGATTACAGATGAATGAAATGCATGAGCTAAGTAATGATTACAAATGAACAAAATGCATGAGCTAAGTAATGATTACAGATGAATGAAATGCATGAGCTAAGTAATGATTACAGTTGAACGAAATGCATGAGCTAAGTAATGATTACAGATAAACGAAATGCATGAGCTAAGTAATGATTACAGATGAATGAAATGCATGAGCTAAGTAATGATTACAGATGAACAAAATGCATGAGCTAAGTAATGATTACAGATGAATGAAATGCATGAGCTAAGTAATGATTACAGATGAACGAAATGCATGAGCTAAGTAATGATTACAGATGAATGAAATGCATGAGCTAAGTAATGATTACAAATGAACAAAATGCATGAGCTAAGTAATGATTACAGATGAATGAAATGCATGAGCTAAGTAATGATTACAGATGAATGAAATGCATGAGCTAAGTAATGATTACAGATGAACAAAATGCATGAGCTAAGTAATGATTACAGATGAACAAAATGCATGTGCTAAGTAATGATTACAGATGAACGAAATGCATGAACTAAGTAATGATTACAGATAAACGAAATGCACGAGCTAAGTAATGATTACAGATTAACAAAATGCATGAGCTAAGTAATGATTACAGATGAATGAAATGCATGAGCTAAGTAATGATTACAGATGAATGAAATGCATGAGCTAAGTAATGATTACAGATGAATGAAATGCATGAGCTAAGTAATGATTACAGATGAACGAAATGCATGAGCTAAGTAATGATTACAGATAAATGAAATGCATGAGTTAAGTAATGGTTACAGATGAATGAAATGCATGAGCTAAGTAATATTTACAGATGAATGAAATGCATGAGCTAAGTAATGATTACAGATGAATGAAATGCATGAGCTAAGTAATGATTACAGATAAATGAAATGCATGAGTTAAGTAATGATTACAGATGAACAAAATGCATGAGCTAAGTAATGATTACAGATGAACGAAATGCATGAGCTAAGTAATGATTACAGATGAATGAAATGCATGAGCTAAGTAATGATTACAGATGAACGAAATGCATGAGCTAAGTAATGATTACAGATAAACGAAATGCATGAGCTAAGTAATGATTACAGATGAATGAAATGCATGAGCTAAGTAATATTTACAGATGAATGAAATGCATGAGCTAAGTAATGATTACAGATGAATGAAATGCATGAGCTAAGTAATGATTACAGATGAATGAAATGCATGAGCTAAGTAATGATTACAGATGAATGAAATGCATGAGCTAAGTAATGATTACAGATAAATGAAATGCATGAGCTAAGTAATGATTACAGATGAACAAAATGCATGAGCTAAGTAATGATTACAGATGAACGAAATGCATGAGCTAAGTAATGATTACAGATAAATGAAATGCATGAGGTAAGTAATGATTACAGATGAACGAAATGCATGAGCTACGTAATGATTACAGATGAACGAAATGCATGAGCTAAGTAATGATTACAGATGAACGAAATGCATGAGCTAAGTAATGATTACAGATGAACGAAATGCATGAGCTAAGTAATGATTACAGATGAATGAAATGCATGAGCTAAGTAATGATTACAGATGAACGAAATGCATGAGCTAAGTAATGATTACAGATGAACGAAATGCATGAGCTACGTAATGATTACAGATGAACGAAATGCATGAGCTAAGTAATGATTACAGATGAACGAAATGCATGAGCTACGTAATGATTACAGATGAACGAAATGCATGAATTAAGTAATGATTACAGATGAATGAAATGCATGAGCTAAGTAATGATTACAGATGAATGAAATGCATGAGCTAAGTAATGATTACAGATGAATGAAATGCATGAGCTAAGTAATGGGAAAATCATGAAGGAAGAATGTTATTAGGCATGAAAATAGAACTGAGAACATGACATGAAACATTAAGTGTCATTGGTGGTGAGACAAGGAGAATCATGTGGGGATAGTTATTTCTCCTATGGAAGCCATTAACTTTACTGTAGGTATAGAGAAATAGGAAAGAAAAAAGGTGACTCATTTTGTGGAATGGTGGAGGAAAGTGTAGCACAGTAACATTCTTAGAGATGCCTAAGGCTAATAAGGAGAGGAAGAACAGGATTAGGAAGAAAATTGCCAGGAAGAAGGAAAAGTGCTAAGAGGGAATTGAGGAGGGGCATATGGGAAGACCTAAACCCATATCGCAAGGAAAAGGCTGTACCTAAGTATCAGAGACAGACAGGATAAAGGAAAAACTGGAACAGAGCATCAAGATCAAGGTGACTTATTCATACCTTCCTCTAAGTGCAAGACATCAGAACAAAGCCAGAAAGAATGGGGGGACAAAGCCTGACAATAGGGACAGAATTTACATATTGCTCTGATAAACTTAGAAAGTTGCTGGAATAACAGGTTTTGCATTATTATGTATTTTCTGGAAGTTATAAAGTTTGAAACTCAAATCTATGTCATTATTTAGTATTATTTAGTGACTCTGATCTTCAGTGATTTGTCAGTAAAGCACAAATTTTATGAGGACCAGACCAAAAATATGAGGCAAAAATCTGGACATTATGTGAAAATCTGGACAGTTGAGAGGTACTTATAGTTCCTTATGTGTCATAACACCATTACGTGCTGATGTCCTTAGCCAGGTGACTTGCCATTTAATGACAGACAATACATGAAACAATAGATTCTCAGAAGCAAAATGACTCTTAAGATTCAGCAAATTACACAGGAAAAAGTGGGGACAACACATGTAGAAAATGTTTTAGTGGAGGGATGAGGTTTAAGAGAAGATGGGAATCGAGCAATTTATGTAATGTTGGATTCATTGTATTGTACAGAAGAATGTACGTGATGTGTAATGTTTGTAAATGTGAACTTGTTAATATGCTTTGTTCACTTTTATATAAATGTAAGTTTGTCACAAGTGATAACTCAATAAAGGTGCTAAAAAAGATCGTCTAAAATGCACTGCAGTGCTAATATTAACTGTTGTCACTTATACATATTTTCATTTTTGCATTCATATTTCATAACAGCGTGTGCTACATATTTTGAGGGGCATGGTGAAATGTCATGGAGGGAAACAAAACTAAATATATAGAAACTTTTCCTCCAATTCAGGCTCCTTTTTCAGGAAATAGAACAAATTTCCAGGGCAAGGCACTGGTAAGCAAAAGTTCAAAAAGCAGTGGCAGGGAGGTTCAAAGAACAAAGCAGGTGCCTCCAAAAAATAAGGAAAGCTAAGAAAACAGACTATGTGCTCCCTCAAGTGCCCCCTCCTCATCCTGGCAATCTTGTAAAGCTATCCCAGAGTCTAGGCCTTCACTTTTCTCTTTGGCGCAACTTAACTTCAGATGTTTGGGTACTGAGAATCATTCAAAAAAGTTGCAACTGGAAGTGGGATTCCCTCTCTACCCTCTAAAGGACTCCTCCTCATCCCCCAAATTAGTGCTCACTGTTCTTTCCTATTCTAGATCAGATACTGTCCCAGGGGGTCCAAAAACATGCTGCAGTACAATTCCATGGGTGCTGAACCACAGGACTTTATTAACAAAATTCAAGTTAAGCACTTTCATTTCCATCAATAAAAGACCTAATCAGAACTTAGAATCAGAAGACAGTGAAAGGCATCATCAGAACTTAGAAGACAATGAAAGACTTCACAAGAACTCTTCTGATTTTAAGTTCTGAAGTCTTTCATTGATAGAGATGAAAGCACTTAACTTGAGTTTTGTTAATAAAGTTGTGCGGTTTTGCATCTGTGGAATTGTGCTGCAGCCTGTTTTTAAAATCTTGGTTTTTGCTTCACTGCATTTTTTTCCTGGTTTTGGATTCTATCTTAGGGGTTGACTGAAACTGCCCCTCCCGACCTGAAAGAGAAAGAACTTTATTTAAGGATATTTTGGAGTGAAAGAAAAGAACCTGGAGGCCTGTCCTAGACCTTTCTTTTCTAAACCTTTACATCAAAATCCCAAAATTAAAAATGCTTTCTCTTCAGACCCTATTACCTTCAATCCACCTTGCAGTTTTCTAGTAAACTTGGATTTAAAGGATCCATATCTCAACATCTCATACCAGTCCTCAAATATGTCAGATGCTTTCTGCATTTGTCTGTATCTGGTTCATATTTTCAGATTTCTATTTTGCCTTTTGGGTTATCTACAGCTGCAAGAGTGTTTACAAAGTGCCTGGCTCCTGCAATTGTCCACTGCAAGTTACAGGACAGTCACATTTTCCCATATTGAGATGATTGCTTAATATTTCCAGATTCTTTCACAGGCTGTCAATATAGACTGTCAAAGGATCAAATAAAAATATATGACAATCCTATATCAATGTCTGAACTCAAAATTCAAATTAATAAATTAAAACCCAATAAGGCACCTGGAAATGAAGGTATAATACATGAACTATACAAAATGATGACTAAGGATGCTTTGAGTATTTTACTAGAGGTATTTTCGGTACTTACGTATTATCGCAACCAGATTTTTGCTGTAATACCGGTTGCTTCCCGATGTTCAAATATAAACAGTAATGCTGTAATAATGTGAATTACTGTGTTTTCTTTCACAGTGAAGGTTGTTTTAGTCAGGGTTATCATTAGAAATGTAGAAATTAATGTTGCAGTTTACGTATGCACTTTACGGGCAGCATGTCATGTTTTTGTAATGGCGTGTGCTTCCCGATGTTAAAATATTACCAGTACTGCTGTGATAATGTGAATTAGTGTGTTTTAAAGCTATGCATACAAGAAGGGAAGGGAAGGATAAAGACCTAGGGAATGCAAACCATGTACTGACTTATAAAGATGTAGCAATCCACATCTTTTCAGCAGTAATACATGCTCATCACAACAGAAGACCGTCAACTATTCAAGTCCCAAACACTTGTTAACATCATCCACCATCACTTCTGCAAAGCTTTACATCTTGCAAGTTTTATGGGTACCGTTTTATGTTACAAATGTTTGATACAGATATAGTTTACCACGTGAGAAAGAAAGCACCTGAAAGCATTTCCAAGCAGTCTGTGTTTTGCTTCTCAGCATTGCTTCTTAACAGTACAAGTAGTACTTTCGTCAATAAGAGACCAGCCCTGGCAATTGAAGCATGCATCTGTAATGCATGCAAACCAGGAAGATTTCCACGACCGATTCTCTTCCTGAATGTTAAGTGAAACTAATTTCTCAACAGTAAACACATAAAGTAACAACTTATAGTGTTTCCCACAGCTGTTTTTAAGCTAGCATGCGTATTATCGCAACCGGGAAAATCGGGTTGCGATAATATGTAAGTACCGTATTTTCAATACTTAAAGGACTTATGAAGGTACCACCATCCTGGAAATACATCCTAATATCCCCACGTTTAAAACCTGACAAGGAGTCAACACAATGTTCTTCATATAGACCAATTTCTTTATTAAATGTAGATTATAAAATATTCATGGCAATCTATGC
This sequence comes from Protopterus annectens, assembly GCF_019279795.1. Taxonomy (NCBI): domain Eukaryota; kingdom Metazoa; phylum Chordata; order Ceratodontiformes; family Protopteridae; genus Protopterus; species Protopterus annectens. The sequence goes on from NC_056743.1 coordinate 870,762,615, forward strand.
CTCTAGAATGAAACAACTTATTCCAATGTTGATAAACAATGAACAGGAACACCTATGATAATAGTAAGAGAATACTATCAATAACTGATTATACTAATAATTCAAAAAAGAACTAATTTTGGTTAGTCTGGATATCAATAGTGCATTTGATTCAGTTAATTGGGAGTACTTACTTATTAGTATTGCAGGAATGTAATTTTTCAAACAATTTCTTACAATTGATCAAACTTCTCTATGAATGAAAACTCCTTTGCATACGTTAAGATAGGCTCATATACTTCCCAAATCAATCATGATTACTAAAGGTACTAAACAGGGTTGCCCCTTGTCCCCATTGCTTTTTTCTCTAGTTATGGAACCTTTTGCAAATTATATAAGATCAAATAAAAACAACAAAGGCTAACTAATAAATAATCCCCCGGATTCATGAAGCTCGGCGCAAGGCCGGTGTAAGGCCTGCGCCGCATATATATGGTGTAGTAGCGCCATATGCATATTAATGAAGGTGCGCTGCCACCACATCCACGTGCATAGGACACGTGCGCGAGTGCATGGGGCGTTACTAAGCTGCGCCCGGAGGCGTGTCAATGTCGGCTGTCGATGAGCAACCTAAACTGCTGAATATTATAGTCTGCCTGCAATAGTAATCGCACCTATCAGTGTTCTTGGATAATGAAACGTATGCAAAGCATGCAAGACAGTTCCCGGCCACACAAAATGGAGAACCAAACAGAAATGCACGCAACACAATATGAGTTTCCGTCCATGGAACAAATGATATTTAAAATTGTGTGTCCGTAATGTACTGCACTGTAAGTAGTTATACCCAGTGGAAGTGAAGCGCATCATGTCATCGCGCCGCCAATACACACGTCTAGCCCCATGGGCAGGGTCACCAGCAGTCCCACAGTGGTAGTGATAGTACACAGCTGGGCAGTTGTGGCTATATAACAACCGTAAAGAAACCTGACAGTCCAAATTGTATACCAAACACACACAAACATATGTATATTAAAATGTGCTATACACATGAACAGGAACGTAACCGGCACATACACATAGGATGCTATATGCGGAACCGGGATATCCAAAAGCAGAACCCATGCATGCAAAAGCAATACGCAACAACCCCTGTATAGCACATAACCCGCACCCATGTCCGAATGTCCACCAAATCCAGCTACCAGCCTTGCGCAGCCGTACACCTACACATAGCGAGTATTCCCCATATGTAGTAGGAAGTATCGTCCTAGGCAGTGTCAGGATTGCAAATATGTATCCCACGTTTGTAAACATCCCATCACAGTTACGTAAATCCAAATGCCCGCGCGTTCATGTTTCGGCAAAATGTGTGTACATCCCGCGTGGGATAAGTAACCTGTTGAAACCTCAGAGTTGTTTACACGCCACGGTGTCTAGTACTGTACACATCTGAACAAAACATGTATGTGTAGTCACGGTACTGTTCAATTTCTAGACAGACATGCAAAACATACTACGCAGGATGGAACAGCTGTCCACCATGCAGGTCTCCCCACTAGGGTTGCCACCTGTTCAGATGCCCAAGGTGGGACATCCGTTGTAGAAATGTGAGAATTTGCAGGATAAAACATACCCCCGGCCAGTGCAAAGGACAGAATTACACTTGTATGTCAAGATAAAAGCTTATTTCATAGCATTTGAATAGCTTATGCTATCCCAAATAATAGTTATGTGTTCCAGATACAAAATACCTGTATCATGCAATTAGTAAAGAAAATAAGAAATATACTTTTGTCTTAAAATCACAGGACATTTGCCATGTCTTAGGTTTCATCGCAGGACACAACTGTCCAAAGTGGGACTTCCCCTCGCAAAGAGGAACAGGTGGTAACCCTACTCCCCACTGAATTATCGACAGTATATATTTAACTCAATCACATACCGACACCACCTTCCAACCTATTACAGCAACAAAATCTGGACAAAGCCTAAAAGGATGGGTGGACAAATAGGGACAGATGTAATTACTGCTCTCACAAACTTCGAAAGTTCACAGAATAATAGTATGTACATTAGCATGAAATGTTGTGAAGGATGTGGGGTAGTCCCTGAGTATTACAGAGGTCCGTACATTTATACTGTAACAAACCTTCACATATGTTGACTGTACTACTGCATACATGTAGTTAATTCATAGTTAAGTCATGTGCAAAATAATAATCCTCATATGAATGAATACAGGAAATAGTCAAATGTGAATGGGAACACCACTCACCGTGGATTATGTATTGTAACCACCCCCACCCATATTATGTATTGCCAACATTATAAGCTGCTGACAGGTGCCCAAACACCTGTGTCTGTAAACACAGATAAAATGTTTAAAATGGACAAACCCTGTCCATGTGCTTTGTCTGACATTTGAACACGGTCAGGGCAGTTCCGTTCACCAGGCGGACAAGCCTAATCCCAGATCACCACATGAACACCCTGCCAATTAAAGACCTGTATGTGTCAGGACTATAAGCCTTGGGGTTCTGAATATCCCTGCAGTGATTAAATATGCAGCTTGGGTCCAGAGCAGTAGGGAATAGGGAATGTGTAACATGTAGTACCGCATTTTTCCCAGCAGGAGAATGGATGCCTGTGTCGTAAGTGAAGCGGTGAGGCATACGTTAATGTAGCTATGTACTATGGGTATGCATATAAATGAGTCAGAACACCAAAAGTATAGTGGTGACAGCATCCGGCCAACGTGAATGCAGTCCCGGTTCAACTACGACTACAGCACATATAATGTGAAAGTGTAATGAATGCGTCTGTGCTGTACATACATTTAAATATGTAAAGGTGAACGTGTGTTTCGCATACGTCCATTAACCGGATTACAGATAATTTACTGGTACTGTCACAAGTAATAAAGCCCACGTAAGCACAAAGACTTAGTAAACATATGTAACCCACAATAAGGATATGCATGTGCGCCTGCGCGTAACCCACAATAAGGAAAAGCAAGTGCGCCTGTGCATGTGTGATCCGCACACAGCATAGTAAATGAATGCTGTTTCCCCCACGTTAGATATACATGGCTCAAACCTGTTAACCCCGTAAAGTATGAAACTGGACAAAGGCATGCAAACTACCGGTACAAATAGGGACAAAACCCAGATATGTGCCAGAACAAACATAGAAAGTGGATAGAATAACGGGTGTGTCAGTAGCATGGATTCTCTGTAGGGTATGCAGTCGTAACCTGAACTGCTTGCCAGTATTTCCCACCGTAAGTCTCAAATGAAATGCCACTACATTGCCAGATAGACACAGGTTTATGTAAAATACACCAAAGATAAAGAGGCAACCAGCTGTACACTCTGCGACAATCTGTACAGTGGAAAGGTATGGTATGGATATAGATATATGTGTATACACATAATCCACAGACGTAAACCAAAGCAAGTTATGAAATGAGGATTGTACATGTATATATGTATACACAACAAACATATGTCCCGTAGATATGACATATGTACATAAATAGGCCACGCTATAGCTAATATGGGTAGACAAACAGACATGCACGAAAGGTGAATAAACCGCTGCCTTCCAAACCATTGGCCAGAAAGTGACAGTCCAGCAAGTTCTACACTTTAAACATGCATATAGGTGTCCATTGCAGGACCCCAAAAATTGATCCATACGTAGTGTCAACCGACACTGACGCAAAATAAGTGACCTCAGCAAATACGATATAGCTGTACATGCAACAGTAGCAGGTGCAAGGGTGATGACACATGTGTCGATAGAATGTATGACGTACGAACTGATATCCGGAGTGTGGGGAGTGCATATAAGTGTCTCCACACTTCAGTACCGCTCACATTAAACATGTGTAATGGGTACTGTAGAGGGTTGTCAGGTATGGGAATCATGGGTATGCAGAAATGGGCCTAGGTGTTGTTTGGCAGAGATTTCGTAGGCCCGCCCCGTGAGAGTGATGTGGGTATAGCACACGCCTATATTCTCAATAATGGGTCAAACCATCCACTGGATATTGCGTAAACCATTTTGGGAATATGTAGGGCCCTATATCAGTGTCATGTAGGCGATTATCATGGATGGACATGCATACGACCAAGATGGTAACCATAACTGGCAAACTGTCAGAATAAGACAGCTGCACTAAGGCATAGTACATGAAATACAAATAGGGACTATATTAGATATACCCCAGACAAAGTCAGAACGTTGTGAGAATACTGGCGTAGCCAGGAATACGAATGTTATGAGTGTTACTAATCATGTAATAGAAATGTCAGTCACAATTATCTAACCGCACAGTTCGTAATGCCTTGCCAGCAATTTACCAGAAAGGCACATTACTATGACAAATGTAACAAGGGCAAAGGTCAAACGTCAGGGCGTTTACCCATAATGTGTACAGGTTAGGGGTATGAAGGTAACCTGTCCAAAATACATGTACAGAACTAGTGATACTAGGTGGACAGGTGAGAAGAAAGACATCAGGACAAATGAGAAAACATGTACAAGTCATATGCATGTACTCCGACAAATGTGAATGACAACGTATGCCCTGTGAATGTCAATATGGAAGGTTAATAGACACAAAAGTAATGTGTCCCTCAGGGTGTCATGCAGTGTCACCGTAACAATGTCCAGTCCCCCATACTGCACGTGAGCTCTGCCACTGACGGAAAGCGCAAATACCGCGCACATACGGTACATGATAGACTAATTAGTGTGGATAAGCAGCTGTTGGCCTGTGTGAGGAATACAACTCTCTGGGTGGGTGTGTCCTGCAATATAAATGTAATGGCATGTGGCCTGTGATGCCGCCATACAGTGTGTGTATTGGTGTCAGAAAGTTGATATCTTGTATCAGACACATACTCCGCAACTGTACAGATTTACGCAGAATGTGCAGAGTTCTGCCTCATATGTTTGGTGTGTTCCACGTAACATCAGTACCATTCTGGCACATTCCTGATAACTGAAGTCATGAAATAATGACAAACATGTGTGTTGAAGACACCAAATCCGTCAGAAAAGCCATACTAATGCAAAACCTATTATTGTGTCAACTATCTACGTTTGTAAGAGCAACATGTCAATACTGCCCCTATGTGTCCCACTATCAGATAAGGCCTTGTCCAGAAGTTTGCTCTAGGAGTTGGAGTGGTATGATCAGAAACAGATACATGTGTGAGGAAACAGCATTATCGACTGCAAGATAACGCAGAAGGTATGAAATGCGCTGCAGTAGGACGTTCAGTACTGTCCGCAGGTATGTGCTGACATGTCAAATGACACAGCAGTCTACATGAAGTACCTATAGGGCTGTCACCGTTACAAATGATGATAGTGGGACATACCCACAGCCATGCACACAGCACAAATAGACATACACACAGCAAAACTAGGCCATGATACATGAAGCCTCCAGTGTAATGAGTACAGTGAGAGTACAGCAAGGATAGATGTCTGCCAAGATATACAGCAAACGCCTGTAAGGGTGTGTAACACCGCCCGTAACATGGACGTTGCATGGACAATGTTGGGATTTGCAACATACCCCATTGGTTTGTGAAAGCTATGCAAATATGCGATACATGAAACAGTCAGCTGTCCATGCAAGAGCAGAGTTATGGGCAGAAAATAGATTTTATATATATATATATATATATATATATATATATAGAGAGAGAGAGAGAGAGAGATACAGACATACACACACAGACACACACACACGTGGCAGGATTGTGAGCAGAACACGAACGTAACCACTGTACCACCACATAACAGCATTACGCAGTGACAGAACGTGCAACCGTGAGTAGTGGATCACGAAAATCACACAAGCATACATCTAGCCTGTAGACAGTGGCATCAAAGGCAAAGACGCCGCACAGATGTTATGGTGAGTGAATACTGTAAAAGCAATGTACTGTTGTCATGCAGCTGGAAACACACACATACACTTGGCAGGCCTGGGAATCGAACTTACACCTAACTACCCTATCACACTACAGCATGACATATTTACAGAACGCGCTACCGAGATTACTAAACACAGCAGACCCACAGGCATTCTACTAGGTGCGTGTCAACATCCGCAAAGACAAAGACGTCAGCAGGATATATCTGTGGTGCGAAGTGTCTAAAAGCATAACCTGAGTCCCCAGGCAGACGGGAGCATGCACACACACACACTTGGCAGGCCTGGGAATCGAACTTACACCTAACTACCCTATCACACTACAGCATGACGCATTTACAGAACGTACTACCGGGATTACTGAACACAGCACTCCCAGAGGCATACTTCTAGGTGGGTGACATCATCCGCAAAGGCAAAGACGCCGATAGGGAATGTATGTGTTGTGAGGCATCTAAAAGCATTACTGTGTCCCCAGGCAGCTGTAAACACACACACTTGGCAGGGCCGGGAGTTGAACATACACCTAACTACCTTACCACACTACAGCATTACGCATTTACAGAACGCGCTACCGAGATTACTGAACACAGCACTCCCAGAGGCATAATTCTAGGTGGGTGACATCATCCGCAAAGGCAAAGACGCCGATAGGGAATGTATGTGTTGTGAGGCATGTAAAAGCATTACTGTGTCCCCAGGCAGCTGGAAACACACACACACACACTTGGCAGGGCCGGGAGTTGAACATACACCTAACTACCTTATCACACTACAGCATTAAGCATTTACAGAACGCGCTACCGAGATTACTGAACACAGCACTCCCAGAGGCATACTTCTAGGTGGGTGACATCATCCGCAAAGGCAAAGACACCGATAGGGAATGTATGTGTTGTGAGGCATGTAAAAGCATTACTGTGTCCCCAGGCAGCTGGAAACACACACACACACACACTTGGCAGGGCCGGGAGTTGAACATACACCTAACTACCTTATCACACTACAGCATTACGCATTTACAGAACGCGCTACCGAGATTACTGAACACAGCACTCCCAGAGCCATACTTCTAGGTGGGTGACATCATCCACAAAGGCAAAGACGCCGATAGGGAATGTATGTGTTGTGAGGCATCTAAAAGCATTACTGTGCCCCCAGGCAGCTGGAAACACACATACACACTTGGCAGGGCCAGGAGTTGAACATACACCTAACTACCTTATCACACTACAGCATTACGCATTTACAGAACGCGCTACCGAGATTACTGAACACAGCACTCCCAGAGGCATACTTCTAGGTGGGTGACATCATCCGCAAAGGCAAAGACGCCGATAGGGAATGTATGTGTTGTGAGGCATGTAAAAGCATTACTGTGTCCCCAGGCAGCTGGAAACACACACACACACACACACACACACACACACACACACACACACACACACACACACGGCAGGGCCGGGAGTTGAACATACACCTAACTACCTTATCACACTACAGCATTACACATTTACAGAACACGCTACCGAGATTACTGAATACAGCACTCCCAGAGGCATACTTCTAGGTGGGTGACATCATCCGCAAAGGCAAAGACGCCGATAGGGAATGTATGTGTTGTGAGGCATGTAAAAGCATTACTGTGTCCCCAGGCAGCTGGAAACACACACACACACACTTGACAGGGCCGGAAGTTGAACATACACCTAACTACCTTATCACACTACAGCATTACGCATTTACAGAACACGCTACCGAGATTACTGAACACAGCACTCCCAGAGGCATACTTCTAGGTGGGTGACATCATCCGCAAAGGCAAAGATGCCGATAGGGAATGTATGTGTTGTGAGGCATGTAAAAGCATTACTGTGTCCCCAGGCAGCTGGAAACACACACACTTGGCAGGGCCGGGAGTTGAACATACACCTAACTACCTTATCACACTACAGCATTACGCATTTACAGAACGCGCTACCGAGATTACTGAACACTGCACTTCCAGAGGCATACTTCTAGGTGGGTGACATCATCCGCAAAGGCAAAGACGCCGATAGGGAATGTATGTGTTGTGAGGCATGTAAAAGCATTACTGTGTCCCCAGGCAGCTGGAAACACACACACACACACTTGGCAGGGCCGGGAGTTGAACATACACCTAACTACCTTATCACACTACAGCATTACGCATTTACAGAATGCGCTACCGAGATTACTGAATACAGCACTCCCAGAGGCATACATCTAGGTGGGTGACATCATCTGCAAAGGCAAAGATGCCGATAGGGAATGTATGTGTTGTGAGGCATGTAAAAGTATTACTGTGTCCCCAGGCAGCTGGAAACACACACACACACACTTGGTAGGGCCGGGAGTTGAACATACACCTAACTACCTTATCACACTACAGCACTACGCATTTACAGAACGCGCTACCGAGATTACTGAACACAGCACTCTCAGAGGCATACTTCTAGGTGGGTGACATCATCCACAAAGGCAAAGACGCCGATAGGGAATGTATGTGTTGTGAGGCATCTAAAAGCATTACTGTGTCCCCAGGCAGCTGGAAACACACACACACACACACACACACACACACACACACCACACACACACACACACACACACACACTTGGCAGGGCCGGGAGTTGAATATACATCTAACTACCTTATCACACTACAGCATTACGAATTTACAGAACGCGCTACCAAGATTACTGAACACAGCACTCCCAGAGGCATACTTCTAGGTGGGTGACATCATCCGCAAAGGCAAAGATGCCGATAGGGAATGTTTAGAGAGTGAGCAGTCTGAAAGCATATTACTGTCCCAAGGTAGACGTAGACAAACATGGCATTGCTGTCATCGGGCCAACTAAATATCTACGGAGCACTACAACACTAAATAGATACGGGATGCGCCACAGACAGTACACCCTTCGAGACAGCAACCAGTGTGTTCAATGTAGGCATCCATCATGACATTGAAAATGGACATCTGTTGCCTGGATGACCACCATGGCTATACAGGATGTCAATGGCCATGCCCACACGCTTAGTATCACACGTCTGTTTGGAATGTACTGTGTGTCCATCTACACAACGGCGTACTGGGCATGCTCACACACTTAGCAGTTGCAAAGGGCCGTCTTGCATGCACACGGAGTGTAATCACGGAAGGGCACAGTTTGGAATGTACTGTGTGTCCATCTACACAACGGCGTACTGGGCATGCTCACATACTTAGCAGTTGCAAAGGGCCATCCTGCATACACACAGTGTCTAATCACGGAAGGGTGCAGTGTGGAATGTACTGTGTGTCCATCTACACAACGGCGTACTGGGCATGCTCACACACTTAGCAGTTGCAAAGGGCCATCCTGCATGCACACGGAGTCTAATCACGGAAGGGCGCAGTGTGGAATGTACCGTGTGTCCATCTACACAACTGCGTACATGGACTGTACTGTGTGTCCATCCACACAAGAGCATACTGGGCATGCTCACACACTTAGCTGTTGCAAAGGGCCGTCTTGCATGCAGATGGAGTGTAAACATGGAAGGTCTCAGATTGGACTGTACCGTGTGCCCATCTACACAACTGTGTACATGGACTGTACTGTGTGTCCATGTACACAACTGCATACTGGGCATGCTCACACACTTAGCTGTTGCAAAGGCCTGTCGTGCATGCAGATGGAGTGTACACACAGAAGGGCACAGTACAGAAGGGCACAGGAAGGTATAACTGTCCTCACACACAGGGCGGTCACACATGCAGTGACCTGTACACACACAGCTGCCATCACAGCTGTCACAGGTGCAGGTCACACACGTACACACTGCAGTGTACACTGTAGCTGTCAAGTCAGCACCATGTCGTCGGTGCAGCACTACACAGCCTTACAGTACCACAACACCATGTGACACATGACCACTGGGCTGTACAGAGGTGTACACCAGCTGTGCAGAGTACACATGTACCAACAGGGATCCAACAGGTGTTATGCATTGCAATGATACCAGTATACATGCACAGGTCGGCTCAAGACATACCACGGCCCTTACACAGCTGTGACACCTGACTGTTGCTGTACACCAATGAACACACATCTGGATATGTCATACATGTGATTGTGTGGATGTGTGCATGGACTGCACACACAACACATACATACATAGCCTGTGATGTACCTCGTGCATAACAGTGGCCTAATCAATGCTACACATGCGAATGGAAGGTGGGCCCATGTCTGTTGAATGCTCACACTACAGGGGGTAGCAATGTTGACGGGACACATACCCTTGTACTGGTCGCCTGTGACACCCGTGATATCATACCACAGTCCATGTGTTATGTATGTCAACACACATGTCCAACAATAGCAATGCATACAAACATGGCAACAGGAGACACATGTGACATCTGTACTGTGCATGCAGCAACCATGCATGTGCAGTGGCCGATGTCCGTAACATAGTTGCACCTACCTACGACATGCAGTCGCAATGCAGACCCATCATTGACACCTGTATACGGTGACATACAAACAGCACATATGGAGGGATGTGTGTACATAACGTGGTGTACCACCTGTGTAGATGTATGTGTGCAGGGGGTGGCTCACAGTTGTGTCACACACCATCCTATCATGCCATGTGCAAACAGTACGCTATGTCACTGTTACGTGACGGTGCTGACATAATGCATACACAGCGGTCAGGTGTTACCAACTATATGTCACATGGCACCTGTAACACCTACAACCTCCCGTGTGCATATAGCAGCACATTTGCCAGATATAGCGTTGGTACAGATAATGCAATCAATACCGCTGCATGTCTATCAAACGTGTCATCATATGGCAGGTGTATCATTCCCAGTACTGCCATGTGTGTCTGAATGTGTGACCAGAGATACCACATATCGCAGGAAATATGTCCCAGTTGTTACACATCCTTGTACACCGTTGTAGAGATCTGTACATACGTCAGTGTGGGAAGCATGACGTCGGCCGGTGTGGTGCATCACACATGTCGGCTGTCCGTATACACATGTGTGGTCACCACAGTGTGTGTGTGTCTGTATGTATGTCTGGTGCTTGGTGTAAGGGTGTATGCTAATATACGGTGAGAAATGATCACTAACCCCACATGGTGACTAACCCGTAATGGTGATGCATTGCACTACCCTGTTGATGCCATAGGTCCCAGCCATACTGGCTACCTGTGCATGTTCCTTCTCTGTGACACGTCGTGTGGGTGCATAGTACTGTGAGGGTGGTGACCACATAGGCAAGGGTCCCCATCTGCACACTATGGGGTGTGCATTATAGTGGTGTACACCCCGTGAATGTGGCCATGTTCCCATACTGTTACAGGGTCCTACTGCTGCACAGTGTGGCCTCCAGCTACCAAGTGACACCTCACAACATCACTGGCCAGACCGCTGTGTACAACCCCTGCACCATGTCACCATACCTGAAATGTGTCCTGCTATGTATGTCACGTCTCTGTCCAGTGTAGCCTGTGGCACTGACCACATGCGTCAGGTGCAGTATATGTGCAGACATGTGTGTCATGTTGGTGTTTCCAACAGTCAGAGTGAGGGTACATGTAGCATGCTGATATTGCCAGACGTGCCTGTGAGTAATCCACAGTTACACGTGGGGGACTGCAAACACTGCTACCTGTAGGCACATGCAAGTACACTATAGGAGGGAACCAGGGTATCACAACCAACATGGTGCTACAGATGTAACCGAGACACATACCGTGAACACATCACAATGCATGCTGCACCTGCACTACGTGGTATGACCGGTGCATGCCGACAGTACACAACCTATGTCACATACACATCTCTCAGTATTCACACACAACCACTGCAACATACACATCCCTCACTATGCATATACAGGTAATATTACATACACATCTCTCAGTATTCACACACAACCACTGCAACATACACATCCCTCACTATGTATACACAGGTAATATTACATACACCTCTCACTATGCTGTTCACCCTGTGCATCAGAATATTTGTGCATAACCCTGCACCGATGGTGTGGATGACAGGGATGCGGCACAGGCTTCATCATATGCACAGGGTGATATGTTTGCCAGGGGCATAGGCTGCACCAATGGATAACATCATGTGTGTGTGTGTAAGGGCCGGTGAGTTGACTGGACATGTCTGTGCAGAATGCATGTGGATGTTGTGGAGCCCTACAGTTGTGTTTGCTGTGTGCGTGTATGTGTGTACACAGTTCTGCCATTTGTGAGGTCTACACGGGGTATAATTGACAGCCCCAGATTGTACAGAGCAGGTTGTACAGCTCACTGTGTCCATCCACGGCCACGTGACCTGTGCCTGCCTGGGGTTGCACGGGCACTACCAGGTGGAGGTACAGAGTGGCTACTGTCCGACGACACATGTCCGCTGGAACCATGTCCTCACTGAGAACATCCAGGGCCATGTCCACGTGGCCTGCTGTTTCCTGGTGTTGACAGCGCAGCATCAGCTGCACTGCTACTGCTATCGGCACTATGGGAGCGGGCATGTGAGGTGGCACGCTCACGTCAACCTACACTAGGTGGTGTTGCCGGCCTACGTCCACGTGGCCTACGCCTCACTTCTACCAAATGTTCCAGCACAGACAGCTCCTGCTCACGGTTTGCCATGCCTCGGTCAAGGATTCCGACCATTTCACCTAATCACCTATCCAGAACATTAGCAATCTGCTGTTGAGCATTTGCCAATGCCTGGATGTTGTCATTTAGGGTATGGATAGCAGCCCTCTGCAGCCTCTGCCCTTCTCTGTTCTGCCGTTCAGCATGTGCCTGTGCTGCCATTACAGTCTGGAACATGCGTCTGGTGATACCAGCTGCTGCGCTCTGTCCTGCAGGTGCATGTCTGCCAGAGGTCCTCCTACGAGCAGCACCAGCCACATGCCTGTGTGGCACATCTGCAGTCATTACACTGATACCATGGTGTGTAGACACATCTTCTGTAGCCACCACACGTTCCTGTTCCACGCTAACAGACGCTGACTGTCCTTCCTCTATGGCCACTGGTGATGCGGTATGTGTTGGCAGCAGAACTGTGTGCGGGGAAGAGGGGACATAGCTGGGATGGTAACCATTGGCACAGATTCAGCCCCTGACAACCCTGCCTGTACCTCATGCATATGTTCATCACTGCTAGTATCTGTGGGGACACTAACATCAGATGGACCGCAGGAGGGTAACGCACCTACATCACCTGTGAATGCAAAGAAATACTGTAAAGTACAATAGACACAGGCACACACACACAAACACACACACAGACACAGACACACACACACACACACACACACACACACACACACACACACACACACACACACACACACACACACACACACACACACACACACACACACACACACAAAGACACACACACAACACAGACACACACACAAACACAGACAGACACACACACACACACACACACACACACACACACACACACACACACACACACACACACACACACACACACACACACACACACACACACAGACACACCATGCATGTGATTTGTCAGATGGCATGCAGCATGCCTGCGATACAGCAGAGGGCATGCAGCTCAGACATTAATAGTGTTAGTAAGCATACCTCCCTGGGGTGCACACTACAGCAAGCAGGTGTCATATCAGAAGCCATGCAGTTCACACAATCATGGTAGTATGCATGCATCCCCGTGATACACCATGTGGCCCAGACAAGGATAACAGTACACATGGCTGACGTGACCTTGACATGTAATCTGCTGACATGTGCATTAACATGCATACATGTCTGACACAATGGTGTCCTGACACATGTACAGCATCATAATGGGTGTCACACTGCAGTGTTGTGTGTATGCCCTACAGATAGAATGCATGTTTGGCAAATGTGCATGAGCATGGGAGGGTAGTGTGAGCCGTCTACATTGCTATACAGTGTGAAGTGCAGACACTGTGCCATTGCATGGCATCATGAGGCATCTATGTTGCTGTAGAATGCATAATATGTACACATTGCATAGCCATAACTGCAACACAGTCGTGATGTTCAACAGATCGTATATGGTAGACTTCAGTGACACCTCCAGTAGCTGTGCACAGGCTTTTAGGTTGTCCAGTGTACCACATCAACTGTATAATCGGTCAACTAAGGCTATAATTGGACCATGTGTGGACAATGTGCAACAGGGTGTATACACATCCCAAGTACTGTGTGGCTACATGTCTCTGGCCATCCCCCATGGCCATGTGTGCACATGTGTTGGCCAACTGTGTGTGATGGGCATCTATCTCACATGTCTGTGTTGTCCCATATGACACACACCCATAGATGTCAGATATGTCACAATCCACAGGGCTATGCAGACAACGGGTTGTATGTTTGGTATGTGGGGTATAGGTCATGCGATAGTGTGACAATATTGCAGACAGAACACTACATGTCTGGGACATATCAGGTGGCACATCACAATGTGTGCACCCAATGCAGGGGCATATGACACAATGGTGACACCTGTGGGCTGCCCATATCACAGCTCACTGTGTGGTACTGTGTGCGTACCACACATGTTGTTCCAATGCATACTACATATGCCTCCATTGTAGAACACCTCCACCGTTGTATGCACAGCTGACCACACATGTAGCAATGACAAGTACTGTGGTTTCAAGTCGGTGTATCATTATGTTTGTATATATTGCACATGGGTGGCCTGTGTGAATGAAGGGTGGTACGACCTGCATATCATGACTGGAACAAACATCAGGTGTGCAAGTGTTAACTGGCCACATGGCAAATAGATCTACACTCTAACATGCCTGATACTGATGACAGTCTCACCTGCAACGGACTCATGTCTGTGCACCAGAGGTACCTGTATAGGGGTGACACACCAGTATGAACATTATCCATGACTGTATGACAGCCACAGGTTGCACTGTGCATGTGAACAAATTCACCTGTGTAATAGCATATAGTATGCACATGTGTGCATACACAACGTAGCATACTGTATTATGCAGCATGTGTGTCCACATACCTTGCATATGTTGTTACTTTACATAATGTACAGTGACACATGCAACTACATGGGATATAATAGCCATATGTGCAGTACTGACTTACCAGGCAACTCCAGGCTCACTGGTTGGGAGACACCCACCTCCACGATGGCAGCTAGTGTTTCTGGATGCTGTTCCCTGGGTGTCCCCAGACTGGCCAGTAGCTCCTCGGTGTGTGTGAGTGGGGGCTGGGTTGGTGGCCCACCACCTGTTCCACCTTGTTCCCTGGTGATTGCAGTGGCACGCTGTTTTGCATGTCGTATCAAGTCCGTGCAGTGTCTGCACACCTGCTGGTAGATGCGGTTATGGCCACCCACATCGTTCACCCTCCTGCGTAGATCCTGCCACAGGTCATCCCGCTGCTGGGCATGCTGTGGCACATGGCTGAACAACAAGTCATAGTTGTCATGGAGCTGTGGGATGAGGACATCATCCTCCTGGCGGGTGTATGCTGGGAGGCGTGTACGGGGCATTATCTGTAAGACATAATGATGGTGACAGGTCACAGTTTCAGAGATGTACAGAGATACTGCTGCACATACATTTATATGACATCTACTACATATGCACAGTTATCTTTGCAAAGCATCATGACACTGACATGACTGACATGTTTGTGTCACACATGTCACACCCATTATGCATTGGATATCATCACCATATATGTGTGTCACCTCATTAGAGTGTTCATACTCCATGTAAATGCTGTCTTGCTGTGGGCATGTCTATTTGCCTGCACTTGTGTTCTTACCTATCTGTACATGCCTGGATGCATCCACGGTACTACTGTTGACCTGGATGCTGTGTATATGTCACATATCAACACAGACACAGCCGTAATGGACTTGAGCAGTGACAATGCACACATACGCATGGACACCTGTACATGCATGTGTTTTGCCATATACATCTACACAGCACTGTACAACTGTTCAACATCCTGCCACAGATCGCCTGTATTGCACATGTGATAGACATGGGACAATGGCTAGCCAGACAACATTTGCAGGGATGGTTATCAACCATAGCATGTGCAGGCATGGTTTCCAAGCTGTAATAGACAGCCATTGTACCACCGCAAGGTGCATCAGTGCCACATTACTGATCCATTCAGTTGATAGTACATCTACCATGCGGCCATCACACCATGTATGACTGGGATGACATGTGCAGCTTTGATGGACAGGGTTGCATGGTATGGCGGGAGTATGTCACATATATGGCACAGGGATCTGTCCAGCCTGTGGCGATCCTAGTATTAGGACGGTGGCTGTCCATGAAATATGTCTTATAGATCAGGATATGCACATGTAGCATGTCCATCATCATGGTGTAGCAAATGTCCTTCTGCAAGGTAGACAGCATGCTGCATAGTGGAGGTGAGGATTGTGAAGGCTGGTATCGCACATCCATGCATAGCCATTACCCCTTACAGGTGGTATGTGATCCAATATTGGTCACCACAGTGCTGTATATGCCTGTCCAGTGATCTCCGTGCTCATGGATGGCACCCTGACATGACATGGGTACCTCATATGACTACCTAAGGGGCCTGGAGACGTCACCATGTCGGGGGGTGCACTGCGCAGCACCATCCCTTACACAGTGTCCATAATGTTGACCACAGCCTAGGTAGTAGTTTATGGGTACAGGGATGTTCACCTAGCGGTGACACTGCTGGTATCATCCATCAGACTGTGCACATATAGATTCATAGATTAGTACTAGGCTAACTGCCTTCGTGCGCCATTTTAAGCCTAGCCAATTACCCCATTTGAGAATCAAACCCTGCACCATTGGTTTATAAGGCAAACACCTTAACCATTATGCCAACCTCCCACCCCTATAGGTAACAAAGAGTGCCTACTGCTTCTTTGATGATGGTACTTATTTGCTCTGCCATCCCTGGTGTCACAGCCTAGGTGTCACAATCTGCAATGGTAGCCCCTTGCCCATCTTCACACCAGTAAAGAAGAAAGGGTGCACCTTTTCCACAAAGGTGTCTTTGTAGGTGTAGATACAGCAGAACTCATAAGGGTCATAGAATGACAGCAACCCTTTCTCACAATGAAGGTATACTCCAATCCTCCTAGGCTGCTTGGTCAGCTTAAGAGGGGTAGGAGGCACAGTATAGGCCCCATACACCTCTCCATCTCGAACAATGGCCCAGAACCCATTGGAAGGTGATAGTTTTACTTCCCCCTTTCGAGTCACAGAATCCTTTGCCACACCCAACCCCCACTCGGTCTTGATACCAACATCCACTTCCCAATAGTATCTTCCAGAGTCAAATATGTCACACACCTCACCCACACAGCCCATTCTGTATGTTGTTCACAACACTGACACAGCTATACTGATAGGTCATGGCCATTCACAGCCTTACATACACAGATGCCTAACATTTGTCTGTGTGGTATGGGCTACAATGAGGGTGGGGTACAACACATTAACCCTGTTCTACTGTAGCTGGCACTGGTGAGCTGTGCACATGTCACTCTTGCACCTTTTGTAGTTGTGAGTCTGTCAACAGGCCACTGGTGGAACACTCCTGTGACATGCAAAGGTATTTGTAATCAAATATCCGTGCTGTCTTGTACATCTGTACTGCTAACATCTACAGTGCTAATGGTTCATGGATATGCACACCATACTCAGCAGGGTTATAGTGCAGTGCCACCCTAAATGACTGTCATCACCACTTGTGGGTTGATATTATCCAACACCCTATCTGTATTGTATGGTCATGCTAGGCACTTGTTCAGAACTTGTGAGCATGTCATGAGCTACTGATTACTATAGCACCCATTCCCCACCATTTCCCACAGGTACACTGGCTGTCCTACACTTCCAAGCTTGCTTATGGTACAACAGCTGTTGTACACATGTAACGCACATATCCTGTGGGACATGGTTGTATATACAGGCATGTCCAACTGTCACGTACCAGTGCTACTGCCTGTCTATATGAGGGATATGTCGTACATGTGGCAATAGAGCAATTGTCTCATGTACACATTCAATGCTCACCTCCCAACATACGGCACTACAGCCTGTGGGGGATGCACTTCTGCAGCCGTGCTGGGGGCATAGCTCTCAGGTGTACCTCATTACGAGGAACGTACCTCATTTGGGGTTCTAAAAGGTGCATGTTCCTCAAGGTTCCACATTGGAAGGGTCTGTCACACATTCATTGTTGTAAATTGTTTACCTGCTAGCCATGGCTAAATAGATGGGAATCATATTATACGTAAAACCAGCCTATTTTAGCCATCATATGCCCTTCCTAGTTGAAGCTGTTAGTAAGCCAGTTGTAAGTGTTCCACATTTTGCCCATTTGTCACACAGTATGAGGGCTAATGTTCCTCAGTTTGGGGACAGGAGGTTGACAGCTATGGCTGGGGGTAATGCTGTCACCAACCCTGACTGCACCTGACAGTCATTTGGGGATGTGTAACATTCAAAACACACCCCACCCATCACATAGTCTCACATGATCTACACCACTGGCCACACCTACGAGGACAACTTGTGCAGTACGTCTCCATACTCACTGTAGGCACCAGAGGTAGCCCCCATCATGGAAGACAACATCACCAGCATATAGCCCACAGACTCATGTGTGCCAATCACATACAGCCAATAGTGAGTTATAACATTCACAACACACCAGTCATAGATGACTCTGTAGGGAGTCACACTGCAGTTCCACACAGCAGGCTACACAAGGCGTTAGTCGCTTACATCTTGCTGTTGGGTAACTGCTTCTGCAACATAACCTATGCACCCATGCCACACCTCACCAGGTACGATATGACTGTCATTCTCCATGTTAGTGTGACTGCCCTGTGATGCCACTTCACAGACTACGTGTGCAGGGACATGCAATAGCTCACCAGTCTTATAGCCCTGAGGGTGTGGGCCAAGCCCTGGGGAGCATTTTGCATTCGTCCGGACACGATACCACTGTACAATGACCAACTGTGTCACTTCAACAGTTGCCTGTGCTCCTATTGTCATTCCACAGGCATCTGGTATCTGTCCGCTATGACTGACCTGGTCAAACACAATGCTATGGCACAGATGACTTGCACCTGTCAGCCTTGGGAGTACAGCTCACATGTAAGGCTCTTGCTGCTTCTATACTGCCTGTCTTGCACAGTTTCCAATAACTGTCACCGGCAGGGCGGTAACTGGCAGGCACGACATGGGGTCATGTGACACAATGCTTGCATCTTCCTCTGTGACGCACGCAGGCAAGGCACACCTTATAATGCACCACTCAAACATCTCTGTAGTGACTGGGACCTGCCTCTAGGCTCTGCAGAGCACACCTGCAATGACAGGTTATAGACAGACCATACCTTTCAGGCACATACCTGGACCGGCACACCCACAGCTGAGGGGTTCCCATATCCCACTATGTTTTGCACACATCCTGGCAAGTTACTTAGCACAATGCATCAGAGGTGCTCCACGTGTAACTAACTGTGTCCGGGACCACTATACACATTGTAACAAGCGACAGAGTCAACATCATACCCCACGGGTAACATACCTTCTATGTTGGTATAGTGGACAGTGGGCCTCAGACAGCTACTACTGATGTGTGACTGACACTACCCCACACTTCACTGGGATAGCTACTCATGTACCGACACATCCATGAGTCATACCCTCCGCTCTGCTGGATCAACCCATACACACCACCTCCAAGACCTACATTACCCTTGGCATGAACACTACCACCATGTGACTGGTGTTATACACCTGGGGTTATCCCCTCATTGGTGGATTCTGAACATATGCTAATCAACCTTGTTAGCCACA
Source organism: Protopterus annectens (assembly GCF_019279795.1). Classification (NCBI taxonomy): domain Eukaryota; kingdom Metazoa; phylum Chordata; order Ceratodontiformes; family Protopteridae; genus Protopterus; species Protopterus annectens. The sequence goes on from NC_056743.1 coordinate 870,782,508, forward strand.
TCCCGGCAACACACCCATCACAGCATACACAGTACATGAGTACTACAACACCTACTACAGACGTCTGCTGACAGCGGTTGTTAACATCATGACACCCGTGCAGATGGACAATGCACATACAAATGCTGACACATACCCCAGTGCACTTCATTAGCATGTACACAACTGCATGGATCATGCTATTCCACACAGAGCCATGATGGTACACACCAGATAACAGACGCCACTCTGGTGGTCGTGTTCCATGGACATATGATGTACAACAACAGGTGTAGGCTGTTGCACAGGGGTGTACATTCCCATGTGTGGGGTGGCTCACTGGTCAGCTGTGGTGGGGCCACAGGGTCCCTCATCACATACTCCAAGACTAGCTACGTAAACATGACTGCCACACATTCCGGGGTGTACCACCAGGCATTATGGTGGTATGTCAGTAGTCGATGGCAACACCCACATCTGCTGTCACATACAACAGTCACTCAGGAACATTGCAGACCCAGGTGTTGTTGGCAACATGCTGTAGGATGGATTCAATGCTGACATTACACCCTCTCACTCACTACAGGGCCGCAATCCATACATGAACATTGTGGTGTCCCTGTGGTCACACCTACACAGTACTGACCTACACTCTATATGTCCTGGGACACTGGCCCCATGTCACCTTCCAACGTCCCAGGCTGTGATGTCCACCAACCTCTGAATTACATGTCTCCCCACTAGGCCACCATATTCAGTAATAGCCTTGTTTCAGATATTGTAGCCCCTGAATGGCACACAGCAGCATTTATCACACTACACACAGGTGGCACCACATTGCACGAGTGGGACTATAGTCCTACACATCTGACTGGACTGTTCTGCATGGCTATGGGGCACATCATCAAGGACGTCATTCACAGAGACATTGTTGGGCTCCCGTCCTTTACTGCCACCCGGGTTGGGCTTGTTAGGGCCAGACCATGGCCCCTACACATGGTGGACTCCTTTCATACAGTTACCAGGGCAGTTGCTGATGGTACAGGAGTCCACACATCCTACATTGTCCTCTCATTGCCTTTCAGCACCATTCCCCATTCTGGTATTGACAACATACACATCCACCTGCACATCGTACCCTGTGTCTCAGGATGTTATGCTATGTGGCTCATGGACAGGACACACAGTGAGACCAGCATACCATAGTACCTACTACATGTCAGGTACATTTGGCATACCACGGTCCTCAGTCATAGGGCCCCTCATGTTCAGTATATGCTTCCCTGCGGAACAGGCTAGCACAGGGGACTTTCCCTGCCTAGCTTTCAACCCCCTGCATACCAAGCACCATGATTGCTCCACCAGCTGATACTGACTCCAACCATATGGGTGTCGCTGTGACAGATACATAATATGACTATCATGGCATCAAGCTGCATGACACAAGGTGCATGCACATCACCTTTGCATTACACCATTTACCCACTGACTATCACATGGATGGTAGTCCCCTACATACATATGACATTGTACATGTTTGCAGTACACACATATGTCACACCCACTCCTGTGGTTCCCATATTGCCACTGTGGCATGGATATCCTTCTACGTGGCCACACCTATCTGTACTGGGTGTGTAGCTGGTACATAGGCACCCATTGTACCTCTGAACTCAAGACATCTACACACATTCAAGGGTACACCACCCCATTTAGGGTGTACCTTACACAACAGCTACAGCTTTACATGCCACAACATTAACACACCATGACGTTTACTGAGCTCCGACAGTTTAAATATGCCGCTGCACTACAGACACCACATCTGTACACATTTGCATACTACATACTCAGGGGTGACCTCTGCTGATCAGACAGGGCCCATGTCCACAACATTATTCATGGATATACTCCTCATACGCGACATAAGCAGAGGCCACTGTGAGCAACATGCTCATGGATATGTGCACACACGCCACAATGAGTGGGATGTGCTTGTGGGTTACATTCCCAAACCGGACACTCACCATGCTTTGGAACATAAGTCCTATGTACATCACGCAGGGACACTCAGTAGCACTGTTCATGTGATACCTCCCTTGGTTGTTGGGAGACACATGTAGGCCTGGGATCACTGCAGTGGCTGTACTGTGCAGAGGTGCAGGTGACACCTGGCTCTGCTGTTCACAGGACACTACCCTAGAGAGGTGCCACTTGTGTGAACACTGTAGTTGTGCTTACACATGGACTTGCCAGACTGCATAGTACCCCACTATGCACCTGTGAAGCTATTACATGTCCTTTGTGCATGGTTACTTGGTAGCCCTTCCATTTAGATTAGTTATCATGCTATTACTATGTCCCATACCTACAAGCCATATGTATCCTGTTATTGTACATACCAATAGACAATACCTGTGGTATGCATGATATGCCTGTTATGCTGTGTAGAATATATGTCATATCTACCTATAATACTATACATTACACATATTTCACATAGTATCCCATAATGCAAAGCATACTTGCACAGCGGGACCACCTTACATATGTCATTAACGTTATATGCCCATACACATGCGTGCTGTGACAGTATATCAACATATACTATCCCCTGCTATGGCACGTCCTTGTTGGACATACCCTACCACTGACGGGTTGTATGGAATTGTTCTGTTTAACGCCTCATGTAGCATCCCTTGTGGTGTCTGTGCTGTGTACCTTGTGTCCCACTGCTGGACGCACAGTTTCTACAAGCATTAGTATGCTCAGCAAGACATCACTACATAAATACCTTTCCCCACTTTATGCATTGCGGACACGTTTGATTAATGCAAACCAGGCTATACATACAGTAAAACTAATTAATACAGATCATGCTATACATAACCTTACATATCGGGCGTTCTACATACCTTGTTGTCGTTACGGCGTTTCGTTTATATCTCTCTCACAGTGTTTCAATTGGTATTCGGTATGAGCATACGGTTTGAATGTCTGGCAAGTCATCCTTATATACATCGATACCTGTAACATGTGGATTCATCCCGCCAATTGGTGTTCCTGAGTGACTAATTACTTGCATATCACACAATAAGAGGGCTGCAAACACAGCTTTAATACTCCACAAACGATAGTTAAAATTAAAAATCCAGATAATGGTAAGCGCTTTCGGCAGGTTCAAATAACCCGCCTTCATCAGACAACCACAAGGTTACAAAAAAGATGTCTTATACTACACAATTAAAAACATTAAGCCTATCAAATTCAAGTGCATTGTTGCATTAAGGAAAACCATGACAACCTTAAAACGGCATCGCTCCAAGTTAAAAACTGATAAACTGTGAGAAAGTAAATACATGAATAAGCAAGATGTCAATAAAAAGAAATTAGTTCATATATTAAATAAAGGCAAAGATGTTCCTATATCAATTCAATAAAATGCTTATCAAGTTATTTTTAAAATTTGCATATTACAATATTGCATATAAGGACAAAGCATGTCCGCTATTAAAAGCATCGAACAAGGCGGAACTTGTAAGCAGTACTGAAATTCCCCTACTAAACCATATAGCAATTCTCATAATTCAGCTGTACTTGTTAAATACCTATTACATTTACTGAGTGTTAGCGGTGAAAAAGTAAAGTTTAGAGTTATCACATATGCAATATATGTCGAATATAAATATATAAGATTTTCAGCTTATTATGCTATCTACGATTACAACAATCGACAACTCTAAACTCTAAAATGTAAACTACTTCTAAAATATGAATCAACGATATTAAAATAAACCCTGTCATTGAAAATCACAGGGCTAACTACTTGACCATATAGAAAACAATCGTGTACAAAAAAGTCATTTTAAACTAATATATGGAAGATACGTATATATGTAAATCCAAAAAGTAACACGATGGCTTGCTTGTAAAAATATCTCATAATGTTTACCTGTTATGAGATAGCCATTTTAGGACACATTTGATTGATAAACTTTCGTTGATACCAGGAAACCAGGGATCTAGTGATAACATCAGGACAAAATAGAAGGTATGAGACTGATAACCGACAAATTGACGCTACACCGACTCGAAATAACTTTTTAGATAATAACTGTTTTTTTACATCTGACAACATCACGGAAGGTAACAATGAACCTTCCGTTTCTGAGCACCAAAATTTGGAAATTAAGATTGATCTCCTTGATATGAAACTGTTCAAATGTAAGAAGCTCCAGCTGGAGATTTCATATTTGCAGGAATGTATAAAAAATAAAGTCATTCCTAAAGGCCTACGCCAATGGCGTTTTCCGGCCGGTCTAACTGAAACTTCCCCTTTCTATCAGGAATTGATCGAGCTTTTCGACAGGCAAGGATTTGAGTTCTTACAAGCACTCATTGTTTTTTATAATACTGACATCTGCAAGTTAAAAAGTGAACTTGAAGTTTTGGAAACGGACATTAAATCACATGCCGAATTTCTTAGACACAAACACTAATACTGCGGAGTTTTTGTCAGTATTAATGCTACTATGGACAAGTTGATTGCCAACAAGAAAAAGAAACTAGCAAGGGACATCAAGGATTATGCAAATAAGCGAGCCTACCCTAGATTAACACAGAGTCCAACAGATAATGCAGGTGGCCATTCAGTAACTGAATTTCCTCATGTTCAACCCCTTCAGTCTAACACAGACAATATTAACAACAATAGTGGCAACAGTAGACCAGTTGTCAGAAGGAGTCCTAGACTCAATGCTAACAACAATACTAGCACCAACCTCCCGGTGGCGGATGGTGAACTGCCCTCTGTTTCTAGTGATTATCCTGGTATTCATAATAATCTTGACAATCAGGATTTTCAGATGGTGAACAACCACAGGGGCAACAATCGCCCTCGAGTTCAACGACAGAACAACTCGAGGAACAGGAGACGAGGTCGCAGGAGATGACTGATGTAATGAACATCGGACTGGACCCGAAAGTCTATAAAAGTTCTAATGGTGACTTTACTGTGTATAACTACACTTCTCTGATTATACCACAGGACATTATTGACTTTTTAGCTAAAGACTTTTCTTTTGTGCCAGGTCGTAGCATGGATATAGGCAGGCTTATCATTGACCTGAAGGTTTTTACACGCAAACTTATTCTAAATTGCCTGATGGGCAATAATTCATCTGCTATTAGTTTACTTAGAGTAGCTAGCTCTTACAACCCACCCTTACACTCCACCTTGCAGACATTCGAAAAAATGTGTGAGATGGACATGTGGGCTATTAGGAACCAAATCATGCATAGTAAACAGAAAAATCCTTCTAACATTACCACTTTGGAGTATGATTTCATTAAGTTAATCAAGGATTGTCAAATTAGAGTCATGAAACCCGATAAGGGTGGGGGGTTAGCCTTCATGGACTATTACAAATATGTAGAATATTTGTCTCAACATCTTGATTCGCCTGCCTACAAAATTTCATCTTTGAATGAAATAAACGGAGCTTATAGAAAAATTAATTCCATGCTTAATGACCTGTTTTTGGAAGGGTACATCGATACGGACATTCTTAATTATTTGATAATGCCGGCTCCAAAAATTCCAGCATTTTTTGGAACACCGAAATTACACAAAAGACTTTCCTCGCCTCCATTTAGACCCATCATAGATGGTAGAGGGTCTATTACCCAGGCATGTGCAAAATATGTTGACAGTATTTTGAAACCTTTGATTAGTTCTGAATCTCATATTTGTAAAGATTCATGGTCTTTTCTTAAAAATATCAACACTCTTACATACAATGATCGTATGTTGTTTCTTACTGTTGATATTAAAGACCTATATACTGTCATCCCACAAAATATTGGTCTAGCCTGGGTAAGGGAGTTTATGCAAATAAAAAATGTCGATCATGACACCATGAACTTGATTGAGACCTTGTTAGAAATAGTTCTATCTAACATTTTTTCACTTTTGAAGGCATGTTTTACCTGCAAACCTCGGGCGTTGCCATGGGCTCGCCCTGTGGTGGATCTTTTGCTAATGCAGTACTTGCCTATTGGGAATCTAGTTATTTATTCAAGGAAGAACTTTTTTCCAAATATGTCTCCTGGTACACTCGCTATCAGGATGACATTTTCTGCATCTGGGAGGGTGACAGAGAGTTGATTCCAATATTCATTGAAAACATTACAAAATTGACAGACTTCTTAGAATTTACATACAAAATTGACGATTTAGAGATCAACTACCTTGACATATTACTAATTAAGGACACACTTAACCAAAAGTTAAAAAGTAGAATATTCAGGAAACCGACATATTCCAATGCTTTTCTACATTTTTCAAGCAACCACCCCTATCACCAAAAGAAATCAGTCATTAAAGGGCAGATGGTTAGAGCGGCCTGTATGGTCAGCGACCCAGTTGATTTTATCGCTGAATGTAACAATCTTACTGACATGTTTATTGCAAGAGGCTACCCTCAGTCCTTAGTCTTGAATGTGCTTACAGAAGTAATCAATAAAAGGGAGTCAGGATATTTCTTTCCTTTACTTTCGGGCCAAATGAACAACAATTTGGAGCACCCCAATGACTTTATACAACCTCAAACTTGCAGTATTCCTATTCACAATAATGAAACCAACAAGTTTAACATCAGTTTTTTACACACCTTTTCCTTTGATTCTGCAAAAATTACAGAAGTTGTTAATAAAAATTGGGAAATCATCAAAGAAGACAGATTCCTTTGCACTCTTTTGGGTGACCGCCCTAAGATTACATACAGGAGGGGGGAAAACCTGAAAAGCATTTTTGAAAGAAAACCAGCCCCTAGACCCAATAGACCTTGTGGCATGTTTAGATGCGGAGCATGCTCTCAATGTAAATAAATTAGAGTAGCGACAACATGTATAATTAATGGCAAGGAGTATAGATCCAATGGTCACTACAGGTGTGATTCAAAGGCTGTTATATATGCAGCACTTTGTGATTCTTGTAAAGCTTTCTACATCGGTAAAACCGAGAGAAAGCTAAAAAATAGAATCTATGAACATCAGTATGCAGTTATGAAAGCAGATGTCAACAATGCTCTAGCCAGACATTGCCTTGAGTTTTCAGGTCATGCTTTCCATTTCTTCGTATTACAGCATAGAGAGAAGGATCCAAGGGGTGGGCCATGGCAAATTCGCTTGGAAATTGACGAATTGCTATGGCAGATTAGGACCAGGGCCCATGTGTTTCCTGGTATCAACGAAAGTTTATCAATCAAATGTGTCCTAAAATGGCTATCTCATAACAGGTAAACATTATGAGATATTTTTACAAGCAAGCCATTGTGTTACTTTTTGGATTTACATATATACGTATCTTCCATATATTAGTTTAAAATGACTTTTTTTGTACACGATTGTTTTCTATATGGTCAAGTAGTTAGCCCTGTGATTTTCAATGACAGGGTTTATTTTAATATCGTTGATTCATATTTTAGAAGTAGTTTACATTTTAGAGTTTAGAGTTGTCGATTGTTGTAATTGTAGATAGCATAATAAGCTGAAAATCTTATATATTTATATTCGACATATATTGCATATGTGATAACTCTAAACTTTACTTTTTCACCGCTAACACTCAGTAAATGTAATAGGTATTTAACAAGTACAGCTGAATTATGAGAATTGCTATATGGTTTAGTAGGGGAATTTCAGTACTGCTTACAAGTTCCGCCTTGTTCGATGCTTTTAATAGCGGACATGCTTTGTCCTTATATGCAATATTGTAATATGCAAATTTTAAAAATAACTTGATAAGCATTTTATTGAATTGATATAGGAACATCTTTGCCTTTATTTAATGTATGAACTAATTCTTTTTATTGACATTTTGCTTATTCATGTATTTACTTTCTCACAGTTTATCAGTTTTTAACTTGGAGCGATGCTGTTCTAAGGTTGTCATGGTTTTCCTTAATGCAACAATGCACTTGAATTTGATAGGCTTAATGTTTTTAATTGTGTAGTATAAGACATCTTTTTTGTAACCTTGTGGTTGTCTGATGAAGGCGGGTTATTTGAACCTGCCGAAAGCGCTTACCATTATCTGGATTTTTAATTTTAACTATCGTTTGTGGAGTATTAAAGCTGTGTTTCCAGCCCTCTTATTGTGTGCTGTCCATTTCTTCAGTAGTTTCCAGTTTGTTTTCGTTTGGTTTTTTTACTTGCATATCAGCTGTGCAGCTACTCCATTCGCCAATTACGCGGTGACAGTGGGGTATAATTGGATTCTCCACTTGGGCGTTGCCTATTTGCCCTACCTTCGGGGAGACGGTCTGTATTGTGTTTTGTCATGTGTAACTGCAACTGCTATGCATGGAGACAAGTATAGTTTGGATTCATGTCCCCCGTGGATTGTGTGTGACAGGTAGAGTATTTGGTTCAAGATGTGGGTGTACCTGTCATCCCAACGTCTGATAATGGAGTATTGCAAACAAAACCTGTAACTTGGCTGCTTGTTCCATTATACAACGCCTGCAATTTTGCATGACGCCTTTAATTGTGTCTCTCACACGGTATTTTGAGGGTTCTGCAGATGTAATTGACTAACTGGATGTTTGTGCTGCTATTACAGTCTGTATTGCTTTAGTTTCTAGTGTGGGGGATGTCAGTGGGTGTACGTAGCATATACAGGTTTGTGGGCCTTGCATTTCTACATAATCCGTATATATGTGTGTGGGCTCCGTCCCTAATTAGAGGGCTAACAGTTAGTAGACTTATGTTATGGGATTGTACGTTGGGCTGTTGTTAATTGGTTTCTATATCATCTGCAGGTGAGCTTGCTACTTGTATACCTCCGTAATTGCAGTGATATATCAAGGGATATGTGTAAGTGACAGCTATCCCTTGTATTTCTGTCCCAGATATTTGCAGTCATTGTGGTTGTGTTGTTAAAAGAGCCTGTTTGCCATGGGTTGCCACCTTTTCATATGGTCATTGTTGGACACTTGCGGGACACACAGCGGTGTTTACAGGCCAACACGTAGCCACGGTCAGTACACAGGTTAGCACATACTTTTATCCTCACTACATACCTATTGTTGTGTGACTTTGGCTACTTATCATATTGCATGTAACATTTACGTTCCTTACATACAGGCATAACTATTAAATACAACTGTTACATTATATATGGGACATATTTATGTCCTACCATCTCGGACATTTGCCCTTTGTACTGTTTTGTGTCAGGACACACCTGCCCAGGGTGGGGCTGTCCCTCCTACTGTGGGACAGGTAGTAACTGTATGCCTACGGCTAGCTATACCCACACCTACCGTACTGATCTGCCTCTGACTTGGCACTAACAAACATATGTTGCGGACACACACACACACATTACAGTCACACAGAGACGCACACGGCACCCTCAACGCACACTTACACAGACTACGGCACTCACAGACACAGTTGAACACAGTACCTCCGTGGACCGCGACAACGGCAGCGGTGACTTACTGTCCCTTCATATCATCATATTATTACTCGCAGATGCACAGTTCCGGTACTGTGTTCTATCGGTCTTTCAGCCTCGTGGTTACGCATGTCGGTATGTTACACATTCCATGGTTGGCGGTATCCTATTTATTTGTACCTCCAAGGTGTTATGAATGTCATTGAACTATCTATTATATTTGCAGATATTGCTGAATCCATCTATATCACCATATATCCCTCTATTGCCCTTTCTATCTGTATTATATATATGCATATGTGTACATATATATATATATATATATATATATATATATATATATATATCTATATATCTATATATATATATATATATCTATATATATATATATATATATATATATATATATATATATATATATATATATATATATATAGATATATATATATATATATATATATATCTATATATATATATATATATATATATATATATATATATATATATATCTATATATCTATATCTCTGGCGAGGAACGTGACAGGCACACAGCACCACCATATGCTGTAAGGCACATGTACTGTTCAGGTGTTGGCATTCCGTGTTCCACTGGCTGCTGTGTTTACAATGTTTGAGGGCTGCCTATGTAGGAGTCACACATTGGGCCACCTATACATTACAATTTACAGGTGGTCATGTTTGTGTGCCATCCATTTTACTGTGTGTGCAGGTGGAGAGGTGTCAGTCCGTAGGGGCCTACACTGTCAGAGTATGTGCTATACGTTCCCTCTTTGCCAAGGCATAGGCATATTGGGCATGCCTCCGTCTGCCTACTGGGGCTGGCACAGTGTGTTCATGGTCTGAATCCCTCTGTGCCTGTAATGGCCTTGGCAATTGCGGTGGGCTATGAGGGCCTTCACCATTTTGTCCCTGCTGCAGCTGCTTCCGCAGGATCATATTATGTAGCATGGCACATACTATGATGATGTGGGCACACGTGCCTGGAGAGTACTGCAAGGCTACACCAGATGTATCCAAGCACCGGAACCGTGATTTCAGCATCCCGAACACACGCTCTATGATGATTCTGGTTTGTGCGTGTGCCTCATTATGGCGTTCTTGCATGGGTGTGTGTGCATTTCTGATGGGAGTCATCATCCACGGCTCCAGTGCATAGCCAGCATCCCCCAAGAGATGGCCATGTGGGATGTCCCCCCTGACAAATACCTGATACAGCTGTGAGGCATGCCAGATATGGGAGTCATGGTAGCTTCCAGGGCTGCCGGCACACACATCCATGATAATTCCCTGGGCATTGCACACAACCTGGCAGTTGATGGAGTGGAATCCCTTGCGGTTTATGTAGCGCCTACCCTGCTCACCAGGTGGTGACTTGATTTGTATGTGCGTGCAGTCTATCGCACCCAGTACCTCCAGGTATTGTGCCACACGGTGGAAGTGGCGCATATTGCTGGCCAACTCCTCCTGAGTTCTGGGGAAGTATATCTGCTCATTGGCATGTGGTAACATGGCATCCAGGAACTGGTGTAGTACCCTGGATGCTGATGCCTGCGAGATACCCATTATATCTCCAGTTGGCCTTTGAAAGGTACCTGTGGCCAGTATTCGCAGGCTTACACATACCTTCATGTCCACTGGGATGGGTTCCCCTCTGTTGTTTCTGGTTCTCAGGCGTGGCCGGCACAGCTCCACTATTTGCTGTAAGATATCCCTGTCCACCCTGTAATGCTCTACTATCTCCAGGTCATGTAGCCCCTGGTAGGTTACCCTTGGTCTGAACACTCTCCTTCTCCTCCGAGGCCTGCGGTGGTTGTCGGCATCATCCTCCACAACACCGTCAGTCTCTAACACATGCTGATGAATCACAGCTATGGCAGCTCCCAACATGTACATTTTAAAAGTTTGCCGTGTGTTTACACCTATGGTGCAGTGTTTGGGAATACACAGGTGTGTGTTGGGTGCTTTCACACTTTATACTATTGTGCTGTGAACACTGATGATGTCATAGGGTGTGTATGTACGATCGTAGCTACAGGTTATCTTATGTGTTTTACTGCCGGAACTACTATTGTGGTGCCTTTGGTGTTGAATTACATTTGCCTGCCGTGGATTACCTCTTGACCTTTCCTTTACATTTCTGCACATTGCACCTACCATTTTCTGGCGTGCATCCTGCAGCCTACTTTCATTTGTACTTTCCTGGACCTGGCGTATCTTGCGTTATGTGTGCTACTGCCGGTCTGCTGTCGGTTTGCTTTGCTCTGCTGTGTCAGTTCTCCTATCTTTGCAATCCAATACCTCCCTTCCTTTCTTTGCATTCCAATGCCTCCCCTATCCTGTTTTGCAGGTTTCTGCAAGCAGACTTGTCAGCTGCCGTCAATTGGCCTTCGTAGGTTGATTGGTGTTGATTGCTCATTAGTACTCCAATTACCCTACTTCCGCATTTCCTTCTTTTCTTCCCCTGACCTTCCTGTTTCTGCTATTGTTTGCGGCGCGTGCGTCCGATTACTGGGTTTCGGGCATGTTTTCATCCTCGTACACATGCGCTTTTGGGCACCATGTGTGCTCTCAGCTAAACGATTCCTCCCACCCTGTCCTGCAGCTTTGCTTAGCAATGGACAGGCCAGATTTGCATTGCTCCAATGTGCTTACTGCTACGGTGGCACACCCCTCTGCTGATGTCATGTATCTCCTCTGAGCCACTCCTCAGTGTTATACCGCTCTCCCGTATGGTACAACCTTCATCTGGCGGGACATTTGCGATTCAGTATTATCTGCCTCATTTGCATGGCATTGACTACTAATTCATAGTTACCACGCCGAACACTATCGCAGGCCCTTAGCAACCCTTGCACCTTGGTTGTGGTGTTCCATGCCTACCATTGTGTATTATGCTGTAAACCTGATTTCTATTACGTTGCGATTTTATGACATTTTTATATAATTTCTTTATGTTACAGCTTCCGCACACATGCCCTGCGGTTGTGCTGTACGTTACTGTGATCATGACATTAAATGTTGTTATTTACATGTTGTGCATCTTTTCTTATGCCATTGGCTGTGTATTTCGCCATTGGCATATGTTAATGTTGTGATACCTGGGTCTGGCCCTCTTCCATAGCTCCGATGTTCTGTTTGGGAACATGTAAACCGTGTTTTTTGGTTTACATTTCTGTGGGCTTATGCTACGCCTACACCACTTCATGAATCGCTATATGCCTTCATTTGCATGGTGCGACACTGCACATGGGGTAATTAGCATACCTACACCGGGGGCTGCGCAGTTCTGGCATACGCCGGTAGTGCACGTGGAATTGGATCGTACCTAAATCGCTCGATGGCCATATTTGGCGTTATACTGCCTACGCTATGCCTGCGCCTGGCACAAGCTTCCTGAATCCCGGGGAATGATTTAATCCCAAAATACAATTATTTGCAGATGACATCCTATTAACTTTGACTGATTGCAATTCTTTTCTTATTGCAGTATTACAAGCAATAGAAATATTCTAGAAGAAATTGGGGCTTAGTTTTAATGAAAATAAGACTGAAATACTACCAATTAATTCTAATATTAATAAAACAGGTAAAAATTACATAAATACATTGTGAAAGATGGTAAAATCACTTAGGGATAATCTTGTTTGATAATATTAAATGTTAAGTTGTCTATCTCGCCTTCATTCTTGCCGGATGGGTTCAGAGCCGATCCTTGGCTCCGACTCGGCCTTTTACTAAAGCTCGAGAGCTATTTACCGGCTTGAGGCCTCCCCTTATCCCGCAATGCTAGGCATCAGATATCCAGATCTCGTTGGCCGCTTCAGCTACGAGGTTGCGTTTTTTACCGGCTCCAGGTCGTATAATTCTTTTACTGCTGTTTTACTGTCAGTGTTGTTGTTATATTTAGATATTCTTCTCTATTAGTTTTATTAGATCGTGTAGCCCCTTTAGACCCCACTTAGGATCTCCTTTTCTGTTGTTACAGAGTTTTCTCCCCCCCCCCCACCCTTTAGGGTAGTGTTAGCCCTGTCTCTTTATAGTTTATATTGTATTATATACATATATATATATATATATATATATATATATATATATATATATATATATATTTGGATAATTTTTGATGTTAAGTTTTTGTTAGTGATAACTGTTGTAGTTATAGTGGTATTGTTACTGTTAGTTCTTGTGTGTGTGTGTCTGTGTATAGTGTTTTAAGCACTAGTTAAACTTCCCTTGGTATCTCTTTTATCATGTCTAAAGATACCAAGGTTTCAGGTTTCAAGAAGTGTGACGCGTGCTGTCAGAACATGTCTCTGACAGACGGTCACACTTCTTGTGTTTATTGCTTGGGCCCCCAACACCTGCAGGACTCTTGTTCGGTCTGTCATGCCTTCAGTCCGAGAGTCCTGCAGGAGCATAGGAATAAGCTCATTTTGAGGGGCTTGTTAAAGCTAGAAGGATCCCCGGCCAAGCCTTCATTGGGGAAATCCTTAAAGCCCGTCAAAACGTTGGCTCCCTGTTCGGAGCTGACGCCGAGCGGAGCTTCTGCCTCCTCGTCGGTTCCGGCCGGAACCAACACGTCAAGACCTCAGTCAGCTCCAACTTTGCTATGGGAGCCTTCTCTGAGCCAAAAGCGTTCGAGGTCCCCCTCTTTAGAGTCCGTTCGCTCAGCTCCCAGGTCCCCATTACTACAATCGGAGCAGAGCCATAGATCCCATTCCTCTCTGTCCTCCAGGCTATCAGATCATGACTTAGAGAGGGTGGTCAGTAGTCTCCTAAAGTCACAGGCACTGTCCAAAATGTTGACTAGCCCTTCTCAACAGACTGTGGCTATCCCTGTTTCTTCAACAGTTCCTCCTCCGACTCTACCATCGTGTTCGGAGCCGGAGCTTGTTGGGGCTCGGATCGTCAGAATGTTGGAGCCGATATCACACCTTTCGGCTCCCTCGTCGGCTCTGATATCTTCATTGGTTCCGTCCTTGGAGGGATCTGGGTGCCGAGACTCCCTCATCGGCTCCGAGGGGGTGAGTGGCATTGGACCATTGTCTGACCCCATTCTCCCTCTCAGGGCCTCGGCGCAGGTGAGCTCGGCCCCGACATTGGCCTCGGAGCCGTCCCTCTCGGTGCCCGAAGGGGTTCACGTCTCTTCTGAGTGGGTACCCTCTTCTCTGCCTGATAGGCTGCCTTTGAGGTCATGAGGAGCATGCTGACTCCAGTGTCGGCTCCGCGATCGACCCCTTCGGCTCCTCCCCCCATGGTGCCTGAGTCGGTCTCTGTTTACCCTCCTGACCCCAAGCGTGGAGAACTGGCAGTCCAAGTAGCCCCATTGGGTGTATTTTCCTCTTCCGAGGCCTCCCCTGATGACTCAGAGAAGCCCCCTCGGAAGAGAAAATGTAAGAGGAAGCATGTTGACTCCCCTGAGTCAGTCACCTCTAACACCGACTTGGAGGATTCGGAAGGGTCCCCAAGGTCCCCCTCTGAGGATGTCTCCTTCTCAGACATCCTTGAGATCCTTAGGCAGAGGGGGAACTGGACTGCCCTTAACCCTTCCGAGGACAAGTCGGTGTATCTGGACGAGTTTGGTTCTCGCCCTTCCACCTCCTGGATGTCTCCGCCTTTCAACCCGCTCATGGAAGTAGTGGCTCGGAAGGCGTGGACGGCCCCAGACACAGTGGAATCAACTCCCTGCAGGCCCACAAAATTCATTACAGCCCCATCTGACAAATAGTTTCTTACAAAGGGTGTCCCTGTTGATGCCATGGTGGTTGCAGCAGCTGCTAAGAAGGAGTTGGCTGACTCTTCAGTGCCTGTCCATCCACCTAATAAAGAATCTAGGACAATGGACAGGTACGGGAAGCGGATGTTTTCTTCAGCGACCTTTTCCATGCGGTCGCTGAACTATCTGTGCCATTTCACCCGCTTTCAAAGAGATCTCCTTAAGGAACTGGGTGATACCTCAGGATCCATCTGCTGCGGGGTCTCAGGAAAAGATTAACTCCCAGCTGGCGACCCTTAATTCTATAGTCAACTCCTCCATGCGGCTCATTTCTTATGCAGCTGATGGGGCGAGTAGAGCTGCAGGCACAGGCGTGGCTTTGAGAAGACATGCCTGGATGCGGTTATGTAACTTTGCTGACCCCTTTAAGCCGTCCTTCACCAATACCCCCTTCAATGGTTCGGCTTTGTTCGGACCACAGGTGAAGGATACCCTTACCAGGTGTGAGCAGGAAGGCAAGACTCTCTCTGCCATGGGAGTCCATTTTTCTACTCCCTCTAGACCATACCCTAAAGGTCAGAAGAGTGGAAAAATGTGGTTTCACAAACCCCAAGGAGTTGTGCCTGACACACGTGGCGAGTTTTCCTCCAGGGGCAGAGGAGGGAACAACAATAGATGCCGCCCGAGGGGCAGAGGGGGTCCACAAAATCAGGATAGCAGGGAATCTTTCCCTGACAAACCCTTTCAGCACCCCTGAGGGGCTGCCTGACTGTCCACCCTCGGAGGCAGTCGGGGGAAGATTGTCACTATACCAAGAAGCTTGGTGACTCCTCACACAAGACGAATGGGTACAGTCTATCATATCCGAGGGTTACAAAATCCCCTTTGTCCACACCCCCATGCAAACAAACAGGTCCCTTCCAGATGTTCCACCCGGTCTAAGGGAACAAGCAGTAGTAGAAATTTCAAAACTGCTAGAAAAAAGAGCCATCCAGCCAGTCCCAGCAGACCAGCAAGGATCTGGGATTTACTCCAAGTTCTTTTTGGTACCAAAGAAAACAGGGGACTGGAGACCCATTTTGGATCTCAGCAGGTTAAACAAATCTGTTCAAAGAACGAAGTTCCGGATGGTCATGCTTCAGTCCATTCTACCCTTTTTGGGTCCGGACATTTGGATGTGCTCCATAGACCTTCAGGATGCGTACTACCATATCAGAATGAACAGATGCTCCAGGAGGTTTCTCCGCTTCCGGCTGGGAGCCAGTCACTATCAGTTCAGAGCCCTGCCCTTTGGTCTCACCACAGCCCCCAGGGTGTTCACCAAATGCATGGCAGTGGTTACGGCTCACCTGAGACGGCGAGGATTCCAGGTGCTTCCATATCTAGATGACTGGCTCCTAACTGCTTCCACCAGGCATCAGCTAATCCGAGCCAGGGATTATACCATCCAAACTTGCTCCGAGCTAGGTATCTCTATAAACTTCGAAAAGTCTGCGTTGTCGCCTTGTCAATCTATAACCTTTATAGATGCCATATTAAATACAAAGGAACTGTTGGCAAAACTTCCATTAGAAAGAGTATTAGACATTCGCTGACATGTTCAAATATTACTACAGTGCAAGAGAATTCAGGCCAGATTTGTACTGAAAACCTTGGGTCTCATGGCAGCAGCAATCACATTATTTCCCCTGGCTCGTTTTCACATACGGATTCTTCAATGGATGCTTTTTACCCAATGGTCCTTTCAACAGCTTCCGATGTCTCACAACATAATAATCACCCAATCATGCAAAGACCACCTTTCTTGGTGGATGGTCTCCCCTCAAGTTTTTCAGGGCAGACCGTTTGTCCTTCCTCCTCCGGTTGCCATGGTGACAACAGATGCCTCCCTGATCGGGTGGGGGGGCATTTTCAGGGCAGGACTGTCCAGGGCACTTGGCAACCCCTAGAGTACCATCTGCACATAAACATCTTGGAGATGAGAGCGGTACTTTTAGTGTTGCAAGCTCTTCAGGACTCTCTACCTACCAGGACTGTTGCAGTTCAGACGGACAATATGTCGGTAGTGTGGTACATCAACAAGCAGGGTGGAACCAGGTCCTATCCCTTATGTCGAGAAGCACTCAGACTCTGGCAGTGGGCGATCTCCTCTCAACGGTTTCTGATAGCAACGCACATCACCGGGAAGTCCAACGTCATAGCGGACAGGCTAAGCAGAGCAATCCTTATGCCTCACGAGTGGTCTCTCAATCAGTTAATAGCGGACAAAATTTTCCGCAGATGGGGTCAACCTTGCTGTGACCTTTTTGCAACCCCTCTCAACAGCAAGTGCAGTGACTTCTTCACTCTCTTCCCCCTCCCAGGCCATTCCCCCAGAGATGCTGTAGTTCACGATTGGCCCCGGGATCTTCTCTATGCATTCCCTCCTTTTCCCTTAATTCCAAAACTGATTCAGAAAGCGACCGCTTTGGGATCCAGGATGATCCTCATTGCTCCTTACTGGCCTTGACAAATTTAGTTCCCATTCCTGCATCGTCACCTGCTGGAGCAGCCCTGGAATCTGGACCCAGTGCCAGACCTCTTGATCCATCAGTCGGGCGGGCTGCACCAATCCCTTCAGTCTCTCAACCTCACAGCTTGGTTGCTCCACTTCCAACCTTAGCCAGGCTTCCACATATTTCTCAGCCAGTGCATGAAATCATACTTTCTTCGCACAAATCTTCTACTAGGAAGACTTATGCTAGTAAGTGGAAACGTTTTTCTTTCTGGGCAGAGGCTAGAAAGATAGAACCCTTTACAGCCCCTGTCCATAATGTTTTAGATTTTTTGGCGGAACTTTTTCGAGCAGGTTCCTCGTCTGCCACCATTAGGGTCCAATTGGCTGCTATCGCAAATTTTCACGTTGGCATATTAGAGTCCAGTATCATGTCCCACAAACTTTGTAAGGCCTTTCTTAGGGGGACTATTTTACTTAGACCCCCGGTTAAAGATTCCCCCCCCTCCGTGGGATTTGAACTTGATATTAACTTCATTGATTCTCCCTCCTTTTGAACCTGCGGCTTCTTGTTCCTTAAAGTTACTCTCCTGGAAGACTCTCTTCTTAGTAGCCATCACCTCAGCCAAAAGAGTATCGGAACTTCAAGCCCTTTGTATTCGTCCTCCTTATCTTATTTTTCACAAAGATAGAGTTTCACTCAGGACTAATCCTTCCTTTTTACCCAAAATACCCTCACAGACAAATCTCAATCAGGCTATTGATCTTCCTGTCTTTTTTCCTAATTATTCAAACAGAGCTGAACAAAAGTTACACTATTTGGACGTTCACAGGCAATTACGTTTTTATTTGGATAGGACCAAACAGGCAAGAAAATCAGATCAACTCTTCCTGTCCTATGCTGAGGGCAAGCAGGGCCTGCCAGTTTCTAAGGTAACCTTGTCCAGGTGGCTGGCCTCTATTATTACCTTGCTCTACCAACTGAGACATAAAGAACTCCCTACAAAACCAAAAGCTCATTCCACCAGAGCATTGGCTACGTCGGTAGCTTTTCAGGCTAGACTTCCAATGGAAGCTATTTGTGCTGCAGCCACATGGGCCACTCCTCATACCTTCATTTTGCATTACAAGTTGGATATGGCCTCCAGGAGTCGAGCTATTTTGGTTCCACTGTGCTCAAGAGTCTGTTTCGATGAGCCACCCAGGGCTAAGGTGCTAGGGACGCTGTCCCATCCAGCAAGAATGAAGGTGAGATAGACAACTTAACATTAAGAAGTTATGTACCTACCATAACGTTCCATGTTAGTTGTCTTCATCTCGTCTTCTTTCTTGCATCCCACCCTCCATCCCTCTAGCCTTGTTAGGACCGAGAAGAATCTCTTTTGAGGCCTTCTTCCTATGGTTGACTTTTTTTTTAGGTTACGTCCTCCTCTGTTTGTAGCACTGTAGGTAAACCTTGTGGTGGGAACAGGTGTTTTTTTCCATGGTGTTAGCTCTACCAAACGAGATCTGGATATCTGACACCTAGCATTGTGGGATAAGGGGAGGCCTTGAGCCGGTAAATAGCTCTCGAGCTTTAGTAAACGGCCGAGTCGGAGCCGAGGATCGGCTCTGAACCCATCCAGCAAGAAAGAAGGCGAGATGAAGACAACTAACATGGAACGTTATGGTAGGTACATCACTTCTTAATATATAACAACCCTTAATTTTAACAATAATAGCTTAAATTTCATAAAACAAACTCTTAATAAATGGAATTAAATTTTTAACTATGGAAGAGAAACTCTTCTTAATTAAAATGATTATCCTTTCTAAAATTCTATATGTAATACAATCTTTACCCCTCCCACTCCCAAAAAATATAAAAGAGTATAATTCTTTGTTTCTGAGATTTTTATGGTTTCCTAATAAGTCTAAATCAGCTTTAAACCATCACATTAGAGTTTGAACATTGGTGGTGTTGGTCTTCCAGATTCAGAATTATATTCCTTATCTTCAATTGTTAAAACAATAATTTCTTGGTTAAATAACAATTATAATGCCAAATGGAAAGATAGTTAGGGAGGTATTAGGTATAATTCCACAATTTAACAAAATCATATCATACTAAAATAGCTACTAATAAATTTCATTGGTTAGTAAAAGACTATTTTATAGAAAACAAAAACAAACCAGTTAACTTTTATTATATTAATACAATAATAATCTCCTTTAAAAATTTCATTTTCAGGAACCCTGAATATAAAGCATGGATTTTCTTTGTATTTCCAATTGCCTATATTCAAAATGGTATTAATACATTTAATTAAACAACAATGACTACATGTAAAGACAAAAATCTGTTATACTGGTATAAATTGCTAGACAATGGAAAGTTACAAAATGTTGACCATATCATTAATAAGTTTGAGTTAAGCGAAGGCATGTGGTTAGAAATTCAAAATTATAGACAATTGGTTAAACATAAGATTAATCTAATGCAACCAACATAGGTTCATTGGTAGGTACTAGGCTATCTGCCCGAAGGCATTTATAAGCCTAGCCAGACTGTGCTGGCTTTCGCCACCCCCTTAGATTAGTTCCCTGTGCCTCTGTCCAGCAGAGCCATTGAAGTGATCCCTGGGGTAAACTTTCTGTTTCCCATCTACTCAAGGTTTCTCTTGAAGAGGGTTAGCAAGGAGCTCTGCCTAATGTAGATTGGAATCTTGTTCCAGAGCATGGGAAGTCTCTGGGACAGGAATCTATCCCTTCAGCACGTCCTATTTATTGTTGTGGTGAGGTTTAGATCCCTGGAGCGTGTGGCTCAAGGGGATATGGTTTTCTTTAGGTGGAGCATGTCCATCATTTCTGGTTCGGACATGGCCTTGTATGTCAGGCAGAGACCACCTTTGAGTAGGCGGTATGCAACTGAGTACAACTGGAGTTTCTTCAGTCCAGCTGCATAGGGCATCTGCTTGAGGCCAGGGATCCTCTTGGTGAGGTACTTCTGTGGTCTTTCCAGTTATTGCAGGTGTCTTGTAAGGTACATCCCAAATGGGGCATTGTACTCTATGATGAGTCTGATGAGTGATGCATAGAGGGGCACAATGACCTCTTTCGATCTGGATGCAAACCCTTTTGTGATTAGGTGGGCCACATAGAAGGGATTTTTTAACCACTTTGGCAATGTGATTATCAAAGGAGAGGTTACTATCTACTTGGGTCCCCAGATCCCTTATTACGTCTTCCATATTTAGGGGGCTACCACCTATGTGGTAGTTTGTGGGTACTTTGTTTTTTCCAAAGGGGATGACTATGCACTTTTTGGCATTTAGCTTGAGGCCATGGTTTTGACACCAGGTATCTGATTCAGTGAGACCCTTTTGAAGGATGTCTGTGTTAGCCAGAGAGTCAAGTTATAGCCCTTAGTTTGCAGTCATCTGCGAACGTCGTCAGTCATAGTCCTCCTGTGCTTGCCTGTACCACTGTAAAGTATATGCCGAACAGGAGGGGTCCTAGGACTGAGCCCTGGGGAACACCACCTATAACCGGTTTAGAGTCAGACCTAGCTCCTGCAACTCTTACCGTGTGGGTTCTGTCCATGAGCCAGTTGCCAACCCTTCTCATGATGCAGGCGTTTATGTTCAGGCTGGTGAGCTTGTCTATAATACCTGAGTGGGGAATGGTGTTGAAGGCCTTTGCGAGGTCTAGGTAGGCTGTGTGGACCACCTTTCCCTCATCTATAGCCTTGGTAACTGTCTCAAAGAAGTCCTCCAGGTTTAGGAGGCATGATCTGCCCTTAACAAAGCTGAACTGGGTAAGGTCCAGTGTTTGTAGGTTCCCAATGTCTCTGTTAATGAGATCCATGATGATGCGCTCCATAGCTTTGCAGACCAAGCTAGTCAGGCTTATAGTGTGACAGTTCCCGGGGTCCGTTGTGGCTCCACCTTTGTGGAGTGGAATAACCATTGCTGTGCTCCACTCAGTGGGCATGTAGCCTGTGGAAAGGCTGAGTTTAAATAGTGTGTTTAGGTGAGGGGTTAGTTCATCTTTGAGCTCATGTAGGACACAGTCTGGGACACCGTCCGGTCCCATTGATGCTGTGTTTTTGACTTTGGAGAGAGCTGTTTTAACCTGAGTGTCTGTGATTTTAGGGGCACTACATTCTTCTGGTATAGTTATAGGCCCTTTTGGGGGTGAGAGGGGGTGAAGTTTACACTGAACATGTCTATCAGGATGTTAGCTATATTGGTCGGTTCTGTGTATTTTGTGCCATTCTGCACTAACTCCGAGCAGATCTGAGAATTGCCACTTAGATTCTTGACATAGCTAAAGAATGCTTTGTGGTTATTTTTGAAGTCCATGGCAATTTTTTTTCGAAGCTGGCCTTGAATTATTTTATGAGGGAACATAGTTTCTTGCTGATACTGATCAGAGATGTCTTCCCTTCTTGGGATTTTTCTCTTTTCTGTACTAATTTCCTCCTTCTATTGTATAGCTTGTTTATGGCAGGGGTCCACCAGACTGGTTTCCTTTTCATGGAGAGTGAGTCTTGGTTTTGTTTGGGAAAGCATGATCCATGCATTCTTGTAGGTGCCCGTAGAGTGCATTAGTAAAGGATTTTGCAGCTTGGACAGCGTTATCCTTTAGCATGGGGCCTTCGAAATTTCCCACCTCGGTCTTAAGTAATGTGAAGTTTGCTTTTGAAAAGTTTTTCTCGGTGGTTTCTTTGACCAGGGGTGGTGGCGGAATGTGGATATCCAGAGTCATTAGTTTATGGTCAGATCTAACCAGCTGTCAGAAATTCAACAGTTAGAAATTCTTTCCCCACATTCATTGATATATTCAATATTCTAATGCACCAGAATATAATTGAAAGGGACTTCTATCTAAAATATATAAGGTACTTCAGAAATCAACAGCATATCACAGAGAAAGCTAATGGGATTATTTTATACTTGTTAATAATAACTCCTCAAGTGAAGATGATAAAAAACTAATTCACCAATCTTCAAAACAAATCACTTCATCACTAAGACAGAGGATATTCTCTTGGAAGTTCTTACATAGAACCTTTATTACACCACAAAAAGTTGAACTGATATTTAATAAAGATATAGGATGCTGGAGATGTAAATTAAACGTTAAAGCTGACTGGCAGCACATGTTTTACAACTGCATAAAACTTAAAACGCGTTGGGATAATATGAATTATCTCTTACACTATGTTTTAATGATAAATTTATGCTGACCAAATCTTTTCTTTTATTTAATACACATATTCCCACTTATGCCATGAAAATAAAATACATTCTTTTATGGAATTTCTTAACATTAGCAAGAAAAATCATCACCAAGAAATGGAAGAATCAGACTGCTCCTACTGTGAAGGAATTTGTACACTTGGCAAGAGAAGTTTGTCATCTTGAACTTATCACAATCAAAACAAGAACAGTTAGAATCACCTCTTCATATAATATATGGTTGAAATTCAAAGAACTGTTGGATAAACAGACTTTAATAATTAACTAACAGCTACTCATCACATTTCTTTTTCTGTTTAAAAAGCTTTGTTTTATAGTAGACACCATTGTAAATATTTATTTTATTTGTTGTCTATTATTGTTCTTTTAGATATGTATATTTTTTATAAAATTTCTATCATATATTAATGTTTTGTTGTTAAAATTTTCAATAAAACAATTGAGAAAAAAAAGAATCTGCAGCTTGGGTAATAAATCCCTTTCTCATCTTGGGATGTCAGGTTAACAAAGATAAATCTTCTCTCATTCCTTCCCATAAGATAGTGTTTTTGGGATGTCTATTGGATATATCCATTGTGATGGACAAAGTAGAAAGTTACAAGGAACAGTTTCTGAGATTTTACAAACAAACTCAGGCACTTATCAGGGAATATCCTGAAATGTTAGATTTGATGGTCTCTATTATTCTCATGAATCACATGGGGACAATACCTTGATAAAACAAATTGGTTTGGGCTCAGCACCAACATCCCTGTTCTTTTCAAATTCTAGTGCTGTGGCTGTTCAAAAGGAACTACTCTGGTGGGTGAATCACTGGTCTCTCAACCCAGATCTTTCTTTCTCCCTGCCAGTCCCTACCTAATCTGTAACCATGGATGCATTAGACTATGCTTGAGGAGATGTTTCCAAGAGTGTGAAAGTTCAAGATCTTTGGAGTAAGCAGGATGAGATAAAACACAAATATCAAAGAAATGATGGCTTTAATAAATGCTGCCAAATCTCTGAACCATCTTTGGACTCCAGGCCCTTTGCTATTGATTGCAAACACCATGTAAACAAATGAGGGCGGGTCTTATGGTAGCCTGAGATGGATGTTGAACTGTGGGGGTGGGGGGTGGTTCTAAGAGCTGCTTCATCTATGGGGACCTCCACAAGTAGATCTGTTTACATGCCAATACAACAGTTAAATAAATTCTGCTCCACAATGTCTTACATAAAGACCTGTAACACAGATGTATTTTCATTCCCTTGGATGTGTGTCTTTCCACCATTTTCCCAAAGATAATTGTGGTAACCTCCTTTTGGCTCAGGAAATGGTCATTCATATTTCATTTGAAAATGGCCAAGGGCAGTTATCACAAGCTTCCTCACAGACCAGACCTGCTCACACAAGGCAGGAGTGTTTGACATAGCCTGACCTTCAACTTCTTGAACTGACTCCCTGGATGACAGTGTTTTAATTCCTTTTAGGCATGTTTTTTGAGGATGTGCAACAAATATTAAAGGAGAAAAATAAATCTGCTACTAAAAATCATTTTTGGGTAAGTGGAACAGATTTTCTAGTTGGTACCAATCCAAGAACCAGGACCCTTTTAAGGCCCAAATGCCTCTGGTTGTACAATATTTGTGTAAGTTATTATTCTCTGGCCTTTCTTACTCTTCTATTAATATTAATCTTTCAGGCATTTTTGCTTGTCTGCCCTTAACCCATGCCTTTCTATCCTACCTCAAGTGAAACAGTTTGTGAAAGGGGTTCTGCTTATCTGTCCACCTGCTAGACTGGTAACTCCTCCTTGGGATCTTAATTGTGGACATTTCCTTTTGAACCCACTCATCAGGCTGAATTGAGATTCTTATATTGGAAAACAGAATTACTGATTGCTCTGACTTCTGCAAGAAGAGTATCTGAGTTACATACTTTAATGGTGAGTTATCTTGGTTTCATTTTTCATAAGGCTAGAGTTACTTTGAGAACACATATTTCCTTTGTGTCAAAGATTGTTTCAAAATTTACATTGATCCAGGCTATTTATCTCCCTGTTTTCTTTCCAGATCCAAAAAAAAAAGAGGGAAAAAGGCTGGATGTCCATCGGCATCTCAGATCCTAATTAGCAAAGTGAAGTTAGAAATTAGCAAATATATGTGTAATCATTAATTTATATTATTTAAGGTATGTTCATTTATATTACTGAATGTCTGTTTAAAAATGTTGTAATGTGTCAGAGCTTTTCTCCTCAGTCTACTGCTGAAAAGGGTTAGACAAACATGGTAAACAAAAGCAAAATAAAATAAAATAAATACTATATTGACAGTACTAAAATCTTTGAGATTGCTGAATAGCTATTTATTTTCTATGAAGATAAGAAAAAGGGATAAGCAATGTCAAAACAATTTATAAATAGTTGTCCCAGACTATTGTTTTTTGTTATTCTCACCATAATAGGATACTTCCATGCAAGGTCAGGATCCACTCTATAAGGGCTTTGGCTATTTCTGTGGCACTTTATAAAGGGGTGGACTCTAGAACTATACTAGAGGCAACAACTTGGTCATCTGTACACATCTTTACCAAACATTACAAACTAGATTCATACTCTAGGTTCAAATCAAGCTTTGCTAGGGTTATTCGCCAGGGCCTCCTAGACTCAGATCCATCTTCTCCTCCCATGGTGTCTAACCTTGGGCATTTATTCCTTATAGCTTAGGCTACTGCAGCAGTGATCTAATGAAGAACATAGTATAGCTGTGTAAGTAAACTTACCATAACAGTAGCTGTGACAATGGATCACTGCTGCATTAGCCACTCCCTCCCTCCATCCCCCTATTTTTTTATGTCAGAATGTGAGATATTTATTGGTCTGGACCCTATTTGGCAGGGGTCTTTTCTCTTTCTTCATGGGCAAGAAAGCTGTGAAGTTTTGGTGCCCCAGCCACTGACTTTACCCTGCTTTCCTTGCACATGGCAATGGCTAGGGTGCATAGAAGGTGTTCTAAATCTCTGGAAGCTGTTCTGATTATTGGCAGGGCATCCCATATACCTTTGGTTACTGCAGCAGTAATCTATTGAAACATCTACCGTTTATGTAAGTTTACTTATGAAAGTATACTTTTTTGATATATGAATACCTTAAAATGAGTTATTTGCTTACCATCTTCAGCATTCATTTTTTATCATATGTAATATATACATAGAATAATAATTTCCTAATTAAGTTATTTATTGTTATTACTAGATTAATGAATAAAAGTTTTAAATTTAGGGCAGGTAAGGCAACAATATTTTCTTCCATTAGAAATTAACCAAACATCTTTGTCTGCATTGAAAGTCATGTTAGATGGAATGTACAGTAAGAATGGTATATCAGACACTAACTAATACTTAACTTCCTTGGATGCTTTGAGGTAGTTGTAAGAGTTCATCAAATGTTGCTTGAACATTGAAGATTTAGATGCCTGGAGGCAAACTGGGAAGGTAAACATGTTATAGAAATGGGTCAGGAATGGGATACCCTTGGTTATGGATGAAGATCTGAGGAAGAGTTAAAAAAAGAGATGAGGAGGAGGACAAGAGCAGTGTTCTTACAGAGGAAGGTGAGTCCCAATGATTAAGGCAAAAGTTAAGACATACAGGAAGTGGAAGTAAAGTGTAGGGTGGCAAGGTAAGTCCAACAAAGGCATTTGTTGAAAGGGAGTTGGCTAAAGGAGTCAAATAGAGGAATAAAAGCATTTTTTAGGTAGAGAACAGGAAGGAAGATGAAAAGAATAGATGGTACTAGGATAAATAATAAATAAATAATAAGTGGATGGAGCTCAAGAAAGGCAGGAAAATATAGAAGTGTTGAATGATTTTTCTTCCTCAGTCCTCAGGAGGGAAGAGAAAGGGAAAGTGCCATGGTGGGGAATGAGGTTTGACAGAATGGAAAGACTAGTAGACAGACACCAGTATAGATAAGCAGGAAGGAATAAGGTACCCCAAGAGATAATAAGGCATAGGAACAAGATTGTCTGCCTCCCAGATTCCTCAGCAATCCAGCCATTGTGCTGGCACATCCTCTTATGGAAATCTTTACTTCATTGGTCAGTGCATTGGTTCCTCACGACTGTTAATATGGCAACAGTGGAGCAGTAAAAAATCTGGGAAATTGGAGGTTAGTTAGTCTACAAGCATTAACAGGGAAAGTCACAAAGGGAAAGGCTGGCTGCTTTCCTAGAGTACAACAATAAACAATGTGAATACATTGCAATGAGGATCTGTCAGCCATATCTCCCCAGCTTTATGACAGGGTTGCAGGAGAGCTTGACTTGGGAGTACCAGAAGACATGATGTACTTGCTGTTGACCAAGACTTTGAACTCAGTCCCATGCAGCTGACTGCCATGAAAATTGCAGGGTGTTAGAGTAAAACAGAGACTGAGGAAACCGGCTACTCTTTGGTTAAAGATTATGACCTAGGTGGATTACGGTGAGAGGGATGATGTCAAGAATGAGAGAAGTGCATTGTGGAGTATCGTATCACAGGATGTAGTCCTAAGTTTATTTCTCTTAGGCGTGAACGTTTCAGAAATATCTGAGCAAATAGAGAAAAGGATCATTCATTTCACTGATAACACAAAGACAGATGAAAAGTAGAGGATGGGCGAAGAATCTAGGAAAGGACTTTTTTATTGTCTTGTTAAAAATAATGTTATGAATAAATGCCTTTGACTTATATTTACTAGGAAAACTAAACACTAAATAAGAAAAAAATATATAAGCTATGGATTGCATATAAAAGAAGAAACCTGAAAGTAAGATGCAATAGACTTTGTAAATGGGATAAATTTGCAGTTAGACAACAGAGGGCAGCAAGATGTGTCATAAAAGCATGGAGTAAGAACAGTATACTCTGACACACGCACGCACACACACACACACACACACACACACACACACACACACACACACACACACACACACACATAAATAAACACTGGGTCCAGAAAGGGTTACTGTAAGTGGTAAGCCATACTGTGAGTGGCCAACACCTCGTGGTAACCTTTTCCAGTTCAGATATCTCCCTACATGCTAATGAGGCAATCTAGGGAGTGGCTAATGCTAATTAGAGATTTGCTCTCCCAAATAAATGCTTGCAGTTACCAATTTACTTTGCAGTTGCTCAGCTGCATAAATTAGCTGGCCAAGAAATTTAACTTGTCCGAAAAATGGTAGCAGTTTGAGAGCATGCCTGCAGTAGGAGGGTTAGGTAGGGAAGCAAGAGTTCAGGTGTGTGTGTGTGTGTGTGTGTGTGTGTGTGTGTGTGTGTGTGTGTGTGTGTGTGTGTGTGTGTGTGTGTGTGTGTGTGTGTGTGTGTGTGTGTGGTGGGGGGAGGGGTTGCCTGTCCTACCGTTCAATGTCGTTGCACAAGACAATGTTAAAAATAATGTGGGGGTGGGGGGTAAATGGCTGAAATCAGGGACAATTTATAAATATTACTCTAATTCATTTAAAAAGTCAATAGAACAAGAGGGTTTGCATCAACATGCATTTTCTAAGCAATAAAAAGTATGAAACTGTAATGTCTTGCATTATTTACTGAATGTAATCCTTAGTGATTTACCAGAAATTTTGCAAGAGACAGAGCAAATATATATGACAACTTCATGGACATTCTGCACACTTCCAGACAGTTGAAACATATGGTGTGTGTGTCAATGTGATGTATGGGCTAGCAAAGATCAGTACAGACTCAAAATGCTTGCAAATTAGCTGATAACAAGGTCTTCTACATTTTGGCTAAAGCTGTCTCTGAAATGATACATGCAAATTAGCTGATAATGAGGTCTTCTACATTTTGGCTAAAGCTGTCTCTGAAATTATTTCTCCATGATTGTCTAAACTAACCTACATGTGGTAGGCACCTTATACAGACCTTTCAACCAATCAGGTACATATTTGAACAGAATCAGGGAAAAGTCAAGAAAAGTCAGGGACACCTTTAAAATATTAGTGCCATTAAGTTGAAACATTGAGAGAATCAGAGCATATGAATTAATACACCTTTTCTGAAGTAAAAGAAGTGTCTAACTCTTAATTATTGTCATTATTCATTAAGTGTAATTCACCACCTTTCTGCCCAAAGTCAGTAGTTTTAGGAGGGATTCAGAGGGACAGAGCTAAAATTTAGGTCAAAATCAGGGACGTCCCTGAAAATTATGGACAGTTGAGAGGTATGACTTTATATGACTGCAGCCCTTTTTCTGAAAACCAAAAGTTCATTCTCACTTGCCACCCCGGAGTTTACATCCCTGTAGGGTCTCTAATCTTTTCTACATCCAGTAACAACATGCTTTGCATCTTCAGCCAGGAAGTCAGGGCATGCTTATTAATGCCATTTGATTAGATACTGACAAGTCTTTGCGTGATTTCCATAACAATAAAAGCTATCTTCTTTATAACAATAAAAGCTATAACTTCCCTCAATTCATCCCCTGGGATTCATTAATGGCTACACTAAGTGTATCCTGTTCAGAGTGAGCAGACAACACAAGAATAACTCATACCTTCTTTCTCCTAATTTTAGTTTTTCTACTGATTTTCTTGCAGCTTGAAATACTGAGAGGGATTCATAAGGTCACCTCAAAGTGTAGATTACATGTACACTTAGTATAATCTTTCTGAGTGACTAGAAAGCACAAAAAATGTGGTAGGGATGTTCTTGAATACAGATCATGTACACTTAGTGTAGGTGTTATTGAATCTGGCCCATCATGTTTCAGACTGGAATAAAAGTTCCAGAAAAGTTAGTGGATCTATAAACTCATAACTTACTTTATATAACAATTCATACCCTTTGTGAATCAGTGCATAAATGTCTTTTAATACCAAATACCACAGAAGACTCCAAACACCTCTTGTAATCTGTACTAGTCATGTAGCGGCTCAGACTTTCAATGAAATTCAAGTCTAAGAAGATTTTTCACAAGAAATTAAGACTCTTGGCCAAATACATCTGTAAAGTATACAAACAAAAAGCCGCAAAACAGATGAACCAGAATGGCTTCAGTGGTGAAAAATCGATCCACTAGGGGTATAATATGTAACAAAGCAATTTATTAACAGCACACAGAGGAAAAAAATGAAATAAATGAATAATATTAAACCAACTGAGTCAAATCCCTTTTTTTTTTTTTTTTTTTTTAATATGTAACAAAGCAATTTATTAACAACATACAGAGGAAAAAAATGAAATAAATGAATAATATTAAACCAACTAAGTCAAATCCAAGAGCTTTTGTCTCCTGTGTAGGAGACTTTTTCAAGAACAGAGCATGCCCAACAACTGAAAAACTTTTATACCATCAGTAATTAAGTTTCAAATCAAAAGCACCAATCATTTTCTGTTTTCACTAATTGAATCCTTTGGTGTAGGGTGTGATAGTTAAAGGTATAACACAATGAAATGTGCAATAAAATATGCAGTTTTACCATGAGTGAAACCAACACAAATAGTAAAAAAAACATGTGTGTGTGTATACCATTTGTGCATTACAATCAGTTGTCATAAAATTAGAAAGTAAAAATATATATTAAAAAGTATATAAATAATATACTAGTGTTAGGTTTTACAAGTGCATATACATATGCACATGCTTGTGTAACCTATTCACGAAAATTTATAAATATATAAATGAATAATGTCTGTATGAGTAAAAGCTAAAATATGTGTGCATATATATAACTTGTATACACAATAAAATTCATTTTAGAGGGTCAGAATGCACATAATTAATGAAATTAATAAGAGTAATAAAAGTTCATTGCCAACACTAAGCAAATATGTTGGTATCATAATTTTTTTTTAGGTTAAATAAACAAATGATAAATGTATTTATAATAAATTAATAAATAAATAGATACATAAGCATATTATGTTAAAGACTTAAAAATTGTTGGATAACCACCTATGTTAAAATACAATGTATAACAAATTCACCTATCTAGGCTCTTTAACTTCAAAACACAAGTAATTGTAATAGAATCATTCAGGCCTGGCCATTGAGTAGCATTCGTTCTTAATCGCCATAAAGCTTCATTCATTTCCAAATGTAATGGCCATGGTCCACCCCTTGGGTTCACTTCCATAGCTTCTATGATAGTAAATTTAAACCCATGATCCGGCCATTCATTACAATGCCTTGGCAAGGTGTTTATATCCTTTTTTAATTTAATGTCCCTCAAGTGCTCGTAAATACGTGCCTTTAACTTTCTTTCCATTTTTCCAATATAAAAACAGGTGCACTTGCAACAGAAAGCACAATAAACTACTCTTTCAGTGTTACAACAACATTTTTTTTCTTCTGGGTAACTCTAATGCCATTAATGTTAAATGTCATGCCTTCCATTATATATTGGCAATACTTACAAGATCCACATTTTCTCCTGCCCCCAATACTATAAAAAAATGAATATATGGAGTTTGTTATTAGGCATAATGAACTCCTTTTAACTGACCTGATAAAAGAAGCCACCGAACTGGATAGAAGGATTGTACAGGATGTGTCTCACCCTAATAATATTTTTGATTACAACAGAATGTTTAGAACTATTGAACAAGAAATTATTTCTATCAAGAACAGGAAATTAAAGAAGATTGAAAGGAACAGAGCACAATATAGCAATAATACTGCCTACCCCCAGCCACCCCGATCACAGGTCTGGAGGACTGATACACAGACCAATATGGGTGATGAGAATAACCAAGAGTCTTTTTTGGACGAAGATAACTTTCCCCCACTGAGGAGGTCGGAGAGACTGAGGGACAGGTACAATCAGAACCAGCAAGGGCAGACTTCGTTCATAGTGAACAGAGGTCGAGGGGGTCAAATATAACTTTTTCAGAGGGGGGAGGGGGAGGGGGACGTCGAGGATGGAACTGAATGCACAGGTTAATAATGTATTAAATTGTTCAATTTTAAAAAACATGAAAGGGGATTTTAATGTATATAATTTCTCTTCATTAGAGGTAAATGTGAATGATTGTGACTTACTGTCTAAAGGTTTAACCTTTGTGGCTATGAAGAACTTTGATATTGCACGTACATTAGTGAATCTTTGCCACTTTATAAGAAAACTGAATCTAAATGTGTTATTTAGAGCTATAGAGCATGTTAGTAACCCATTACACATTTTGAGTACATATAATCCACCGTTACACCCTTCTATAGCAATGTTTGACAAGATATGTGAAGTTGATGTCAGGAATTTAGATAAAAATGTTCATTTTTCTAATATGAATAAGGCTGAATTTGACAGTTTAAATAAATTAGGATACAATAAGGACATAAGAATTATAAAACCAGATAAGGGTGGTGGTATTGTAATTATGGACATAGGAGATTACAATGAGAGGATGTTAAAAATTCTAATGGGTGATGCTTATAGAAAAATTTATTTAAATGAATTAAATCAAACATGCAACAAGATTAGGAAGGAACTGAATGATTTATTCATTGAAGGTTCTTTGTCAATTGATGAGTTTAATTTTTTATCTGTTCACCACCCTGTTACCCCATGCATTTTTGGATTGCCTAAAATGCATAAAAATGTGTCTGACCCACCAATGCGTCCTATTGTCATTGGACGAGGTTCTGTTACTTACCCTATAGCTAGATATATAGACATTAACTTAAAAAGATATGTGGCTGAAGAGACTAATATATGTAGGGACTCATGGGATTTTTTTGAAGAGAATCAATAATTTGGAATTCAAAGAGAGTGGCTTCTTTGTAACCATTGATGTAAAGGACCTCTATACTTCAATACCTCATGATACAGGGGTAGAATGGGTATGTGATTATTTACTTGAAAAAGGGATACCCCAACCCAGGATTCATGTGTTTGAACTATTGTTTGATCTTATTTTAAAAAATAATTGTATATTTTTTAACAAATAATTTTTTATACAATTGGTTGGTGTTGCTATGGGTTCCCCATTGTGGTGGCCTTTATGCCAATATGGTGATGCTACAATGGGAAAAGAGAGTTGTTTTTGAATCACATTTTTTTAAACATTGTAGAATGTATGTCAGATTTTTGAATGATATTTTCATCTTTTGGGTTGGTCCAAGGGACCTTATTGATGAATTTTTAAATTACATCAATAATTCAACACCCTTTCTTAAATTCACCCATAATATTGGTGAAGAAGAAATTTCATACTTGGATATTAAATTAATAAAAGATAGACAGTTAGGTAAATTTGTATCAGAAATATATCGGAAGGAATCTTATTCTAATAGTTTTTTACACTTTGATAGTGCACACCCTTTCAAACAAAAAAGAGCGGTAGTGAATGGCCAGTTATCTTACTTTGACACTTTTCTGAATGAATGTGATTTACTAAAATAAATGTTTATAAAAAGAGAATATCCAAGAGATTTAGTAAATAATGTAATGTTAGAGGTTGTCAACAAAAGAGAGAGAGGCTTTTTTCAAGCTATTCTAATGGTTGATGGCATACAACATAACATAACACCGAGTGAAGTAGATGGACAAAGGGTTTTTGATGATAATTCACAGAACAGTATGAGTTTTGAAAATCCAATATTATCAGAAACGAACTATCATTGTTCTTTTCTTACCACATATAATCTTGAGAGTCATGACATACTAAGAATTTTAGAGAAAAACTGGATTATTTTAACCTCATGTAATGACATTAGACAATCTATAGGAGAAAGACCTATATGTACAGAAAGGGTCAGTCCCTCAAAAACATACTTGAAAACAACACCCAAGTTTATAGTATTGGGGGCATGAGAAAATATGGATCTTGTAAGTATTGCCAATGTATAATGGAAGGCATGAAATTTAACATTAATGGCATTAGAGTTACCCAGAAGAAAAAATGTTGTAACACTGAAAGAGTCATTTATTGTCCTTTCTGTTGCAAATGCACCTGTTTTTATATTGGAAAAACAGAAAGAAAGTTAAAGGAATGTATTTATGAGCACTTGAGGGACATTAAATTAAAAAAGGATATAAATGCCTTGGGAAGGCATTGTAATGAATGGCCGGATCATGGGTTTAAATTTACTATCATAGAAGCTATGGAAGTGAACCCAAGGGATGGACCATAGCCATTACATTTGGAAATGAATGAAGCTTTATGGCAGTTAAGAACGAATGCTACTCAATGGCCAGGCCTGAATGATTCTATTACAATTACTTGTTTTTTGAAGTTAAAAAGCCTAGATAGGTGAATTTGTTATACATTGTATTTTGACATAGGTGGTTATCCAACAATTTTTAAGTCTTTAACATAATATGCTTATGTATCTATTTATTTATTAATTTATTATAAATACATTTATCATTTGTTTATTAAACCTAAAAATAAATTTTGTGATACCAACATATTTGCTCAATGTTGGCAATGAACTTTTATTACTCTTATTAATTTCATTAATTATGTGCATTCTGACCCTCTAAAATGAATTTTATTGTGTATACAAGTTATATATATATGCACACATATTTTAGCTTTTACTCATACAGACATTATTCATTTATATATTTATACATTTTCGTGAATAGGTTACACAAGCATGTGCATATGTATATGCACTTGTAAAACCTAACACTAGTATATTATTTATATACTTTTTAATATATATTTTTACTTTCTAATTTTATGACAACTGATTGTAATGCACAAATGGTATACACACACACTTTTTTTACTATTTGTGTTGGTTTGACTCATTGCACATTTCATTGTGTTATACCTTTAACTATCACACCCTACACCAAAGGATTCAATTAGTGAAAACAGAAAATGATTGGTGCTTTTGATTTGAAACTTAATTAATGATGGTATAAAAATTTTTCAGTTATTGGGCATGCTCTGTTCTTGAAAAAGTCTCCTACACAAGAGACAAAAGCTCTTGGATTTAACTCAGTTGGTTTAATATTATTAATTTATTTCATTTTTTTCCCTCTGTGTGTTGTTAATAAATTGCTTTGTTACATATTAAAAAAAAAGGATTTGGCTTAGTTGGTTTAATATTATTCATTTATTTCATTTTTTCCTGTGTGTTGTTAATAAATTGCTTTGTTACATATTATACACCTGGTGGATCGATTTTTCACCACTGAAGCCATTCTGGTACATCTATAAAGTAAATGGTTTGCATCCACCACCTCTGACAATGTTGTGTAACAGAGTGTCTGCAACATTTGCTACTCCTTCATGCACCATGTCAGGCATTGACCAAGAGTTCTTGCTCTCTACCTGCCCAAAAGTTATGGCTTTTAGCCTCAGAAGGGAATATATTTCCTTCTTATACAGACCTTCATGTCTGCATCAGCATGACCTTAAAACTCTCACATTCCCTGGGTCAGTGACCTCTGTGCAATAGTATCATCTGCAAACTTTGGTACAGAATTCAGCATTATCAGAGATTACTATGACTCTGAGAATTCTCCAGCACTATGTCGGGTAGCTATACCACCATCTGAATGAAGTGAATCTACATCACTCTGCACCTTATAAACAGTTGGGCCTTTAAGAGATCATGCTTACTCATAAAGAGTTTTCACTAGTTCCCTAGAGAGTGATCAGAGGCGTTTCACAAGTGACCTAGCCAAATAACCCCTAGAAAGTATAAATATCACTTTTGATCTACCCCAAAATTTACCATAAGTTTAGCAGGAGCATACCTCTTCATCCTAGACAAAGCCAAAAATAATAGTTGGACAAAGGCCCAAAAATATGGACATGTTTTAAACATTGCTGTTAGAAACTTAGAAAGTCAACAGAATAACACGTTTTGCATTAGCATGCATTTTTTCTGAAGAATATGATGTTTGAAACTCAAACGCATGTCACTATTTAGTGACTTAATTCTTCACTAATTTGCAGCAAACCACAAATTTTATGACAGACAGACCAAAAATATGAGGCAAACATCTAGACATTCTGCAAAAATCTGGACAGCTGAGAGATATGAGCAGGATCGATCTAGGTGAACAGACAAAATAAATAAACAGTGTATAAAACTAAAACAGCACCAAATGGACATATGCTTTCAGAGCTGGTCATAGTAGAAATGAATAGCATTTGTCTTTCAGTGTGCCACACACTGACCTCTAAAACTCAGAATCTGAAGGCTGAAAATTCTAACTCCCCAAAAAATCTCATGGGGCAGCCCTTCATATTGTTACTGTCTCACAGTATGCTTCATTTTCAAAGTTTGTCCTTTTATAGGAGGCATTAAACTAAGGCTTCACCTGCTTGTTGTAGTGATGTTGCCTATTTAATAATTTTATTTATTTTATTTTACATTTGTTTACTGGGAAAGTCCAAATGGGCAGGACCATTTTTTCAGAGGAGGCCCGGGCAGAAAAGCTCCAACATGGTAACAATACATAAAACATAGACATAGTGAGACTTTTTATATAATGGTAAAAGACATGACAGGAATAGCACAAGTTCCAGTACTTATATAATAGTTAATAACTGGATAGACTTAGCAGAGTTTTATATGATTGTACAACACTATATTTCTGATTACTTAGTAAAAGACTAGTCTACTGCTAGTTAATGTTTCACATGGCTTACACTGGATAGAAGAATGTTAAAAAAGAAAAAAAAATTGATTATGAAGTTTTATTTATAGATAAAAATAAGAAACTAGAAAGGCAGAATTGTATTGTAATCACTTTCCTTTTGATTACATTAAAGAAAAGGAGAGTAAAGCGAAGCAGAGGAGAGAAAAGATAAAAGTGAGGAAGACAGGAGGTTAGGAATACGGAATTTAAGGGGGGAGAGGAGTTTTGATAAAGATAGCTAGTAGTGAATAAAATGTTTCTGTTTGGTTAAGTGAGGTGATGGATAGGTGTTAAGACAGGTTTCTGTGTAACAGTGAGATAGGTTATAATTATACAAAGGATAGGAAGAATGTATGTGTGGGATAGTATTAGTATGATGATATTATGAATAAGTGGGTAGGAGGGTATTGCTGTTCAATGTTAGCCTGGACTATTATATGAGCAGAGCCATGAGTCAGATAAATATTTTTTGAGTAGCTTTTTAAATTGAGCTATGTTGCTAGTGGTTCTAATGGAGTGAGGAAGTATAGTCCAGGTTTTTGCTACATGGCATGAATATAGGTAATCCTTTGCAGTGTTTGTAGATTTGGTAACTTGTAATAATGATTTATTTGTTGAGCGAAGCATACATTCATTGGAATAAGGATGAATTATATTTAGGACAGCAGGGATTTTCTCAGGCTGATAGAGTAGTTTATAAGCCATGGTTAGCTGGTTATAAGCCAAGAGCTATGGGAATTCTAGCCAGGAGAGTTTTTAGAGGGTGGCAGTAGTGTGTACTATGTGTAGAATCAGTGGCAAATTTTGCTGTTTTGTTATAGCATGTTTCTAGTTTGTCTAGGTCTGTGTTTTTTAAGTTAGTAAGAATGGATGAGGCATAGAGGAGAGTTGACAGGAGGTGGGTTCTGGCAATGGCTACTCTAGAACTATCTTATAGTTTCATAGTTTCATAGTATAGTACTAGGCTATCTGCCCTGGGGCATTTATAAGCCTAGCCCTAGTGATGTGGCTTTCGCCACCCCATGTAGTGGTACTAAAGTGTACAGAATAGATTTAGAATACTGTGCCTCTGTCTAGTAGTGACACATTGAAGACCCCCTTACTTAATAAAATTAGTTTACTGTGCCTCTGTCTAGTAGTGACACAGGGATGACCCCCGGGGTAAACCTACGATCTCCCATCCACTCGTCAAGATTTCTCTTGAAGAGAGTCAGTGAGGGGCTCTGCCTAACATGAACTGGGATTCTGTTCCAGAGTATGGGAAGCCTCTGAGTTATCAATCTGTTCCTCCAGCATGTCCTATTCTTATTTGTGCTGAGGTTTAAATCTTTAGCTCTCGTGGTTCTGATGGATTTGGATTTTTTGAGGTGGAGCATGTCCATCAATTCCTGATTGGACATGGCCTTGTACGTCAGGCACAGATCACCTCTGAGCAGGCGGTATGCTACTGAATAGAGCTGGAGTTTCTTTAGCCTGGCAGCATATGACATATGTTGGAGACCCTTGATCCTCTTGGTGAGGTACTTCTGGGGTCTCTCCAGCTGTTGTAAGTGCCGGGTGAGGTACATACCAAATGGGGCATTGTACTCAATCATGGGCCGGATAAGGGAGGAGTATAGGGGTACAATGACCTCCTTTGATCTGGATGTGAATCCCTTCATGATAAGGTGGGCAAGGTAGAAAGTCTTTCTAACCACTTTGGCAACGTGGGTGTCAAATGAGAGGTCACTATCGACTTGGGTCCCCAGGTATCTGATTACTTTTTCCATACTCAGTGGGTTACTGTCTATGTGATAATTTGTGGGTACTTTGTTTTTCCCAAAGGGGATGACTATACATTTCTTGGCATTCAGTTTAAGGCCATGATTCCGGTACCAGTTGTCCGTTTCGGTGAGGCCTTTCTGTAGGATGCATGTGTCAGCTGGTGTATCGACCATGGCGCCTAGTTTGCAGTCATCTGCGAACTTTGTCAGCCACAACCCTCCCATGTTTGCTTTCACATCTGAGAAGTAAATGCAGAACAAGAGGGGTCCCAGGACAGAGCCCTGTGGGACACCACTTGTGACTGGCTTTGAGTCTGACATGGCTCCCGCAATTTTGACTTTATGGGTTCTGTTCTTTAGCCAGTTTGCAACCCATCTTGTGACATATGGATTTACATTTAAGCTGTTGAGCTTGTCTATGATGCCTGAGTGGGGTATTGTGTCGAAGGCTTTAGCCAAGTCCAGGTAGGCTGTATGGACTGCTTTGCCCTCATCAATGGCTCTAGTGACTGTTTCGAAAAAGTCAACCAGGTTCAAAAGGCAGGATCTGCCCTTTACAAAGCCGAACTGGGTGGGATCAAGTGTCTGTAGGTCCCCAATGTCGCTGTTTATGAGTTCCATAATGATTCTTTCCATAGCTGTGCAGACCATGCTGGTTAAGCTTATGGGGCGGTAGTTCCTAGGGTCTGTAGAGGTGCCTCCTTTGTGGAGTGGGACCACTGTTGCTGTACGCCAGTGTTCAGGTACATATCCTGTAGTAAGGCTAAGGTTAAATAGCATTTTTATATGCAGGTTTAGCTTCTCTTGGAGTTCACGTATCACGCAACCGGGGATACCATCAGGTCCCATTGATGCTGTGTTTTTTGCTTTGCTGAGGGCGGTTTTCACCTGGACATCTGAGATGACAGGGAGGTTACATTCAGCTGGATAAGTATTTCTTCTTTTGGGGGTGAGGGAGGGGAGAAATTTGCACTGAACCTGTCTGCCAGAATGTTGGCAATATCTGTGGGTTCGGTGAATTTTTTGTCGTTGTGTACTAACTCTGAGCATATCTGAGGGTTTCCGCCCAGGTTTCTAACATAACTGAAGAATGCCTTGTGGTTATCTTTAGTGTCCTTGGCAATTATTCTCTCAAAGTTGGCCCTGGATGTTTTTATGAGAGAACGTAGCTTTCTGCTAGTGCTGATCAGAGATGCCTTCCCTTTATGGGATTTTGCTCTGTCTTGCAGTAGCTTCCTTCTTTTGTTATACAATTTGTTTATGGCTGGGGTCCACCAGACAGGACGCTTTCCCTTGGTGGAGAGGGTCTTGGTTTTATTTGGGATTGCATGATCCATGCATTCTTGGAGATGTCCGTAGAAAGCATTTGTGAAGGATTCAGCATTGTGGGATGTGGTTTCCACTGGCCCAGTGGGCTTAAAGGATACCATCTCAGTCTTAAGAAGTGTAAAGTCGGCTTTTGAGAAGTTTTTCACTGTAGTCTTTTGTGCTGGGGGTGGAGGTGGAATATGTATATCCAGGGTGATTAGTTTGTAGTCAGATCTCACTAGTGAGGGGAATACTTCCAGTGTGGAGCATTTTGTCCCCATGTTTGTGATGATCAGGTCTAGTATATTATCTCCCATTGTGGGAGAGGTGACTAGCTGTTCCATTGCATTTGAGTTTATGAATTCCAGGAGCCTTTGGGCTAGGGTGTTAGGGCTAGAATAGTGCACCCAGTCAATGTTAGGGTAGTTGAAGTCACCCAATATGATGGTATTTGGTGAGACATTCATATCCTCCAATGTCTTCAGGAAGGCTGAATGGGGTTCTTGAGATTGGGAGGGTGGTCTGTAACATGCAACCAATTGTATAGCAGTTTTGCCTATGGTTAATTGCACCTGGATGGTCTCCGATGCTTCATGAGTTGCCACTAACCTGGAGGTGTGGGTATCCTTGATGAATATGGACACTCCCCCTCCCTTTGTGGTTCGGCCCGGGTTTTGGGGCCGAAAAGCATGATACGAGATAAAGCCTGGTAGTGCTGGGGTGCTCTCAGGAGCCTTGAACCAGGTTTCAGTTACTGCGCAGACATCGATGTTCTCCATACTGAGGAGTGCTTCGAGAGCCTGCATCTTGAGATTTAGACTTCTGGCATTGAGCAGCATTACCCTTAATTTTTTTCCATTTTTGTTTTCTAAGGAGGTGGGTTCGTCTTTTGAGCCTTGCCTAAAAAAGGCACTATGGGGGTGGCAAGAGCCTTAGCCAATATCCGGAAGCCCAGTGGTGACAGGTGCAAGCTGTCCCTTGCGAAACAGCGTGGCTTGTCCAGCATGTCATCCCAAGCAGACAGACATTTGATCCCCCTAGAATGACACCAGTAGTTGAGCCAACTATTAAAGCTGATCATCTTGTCTTTGTATTGTGGCATCATTCTTGGTGAGGGCAAGATGCTGCTCAGGGTCAGGGTCATACCAGCCTAGGCTAGATAATCAGAGAGCTCCTCTATGTCTCTTTTCATGTAGTCCAGGAAGGTACATCTCAGGTCATTCAGTGCCGGCATGGACAATGACGGAGTCATATTTGTACGTGCTTTTGAGTGACCTGAGTGTGTGTGCTATATGGCGGATCCTAGCCCCCAATAGGCAGCTCACCGTTACCCTCTCCTTGTTCAGCCTGGTAAGTGGAACGTCAGTGTGTCTGACTATAGAGTCACCTATCACTAGTGTATCAGGCATAGTGTTTGGCCTTAAGGGCTGTGATTGTTTGACACACCGATTTATTGAAGTATGTGTTGCATGTGTTATGTTTTGAGGTGGTGGATTTTTGGGTGTCTGCTTTGGGAGCCTCTGTTGTTTTGGTAAGTTTTTTATTAGAGCCTCCGAGTATGTCTTTGTGTTATTATGTGTTTGATTTGCAGTTGGGGTAGGTCTATGTGTGACTGGGTTTGTTGTGTGTGTGGTTACCTTCTCCTCCTGTCTGGTCTTGCCAGTCCTGAGTTGAGAGAGTTCAGCCTCCAGTTTGGCTATATAGTTGCATCTCTCGCATGTATTTGTGTTTGTTGGGAGGAGGAGAGGGTTGTCTGTGTACATGAGACAATTGTAGCATTGTCTCAAGATTCCCAGATTAACCAGCTGAACAGGAGAAGATGCTAGTAATCTACCACTCGACATGCTAGAATATTATAAGAGAGTGCTGCGCCTTTAAGGGAAGTGGGTATTCACAGGGGTGGTAGGTGGATGTAGTGCTACTTTAGTTTGAGAGTGCTTACTTTAGAAGAGAAGTTTTGAGAACAAGTGCTAGGCTTATAATATAGCAAGTAGACTAGTTATTCTAAGAGTAGAGCTTTATAAGGGAAAATTTGAAGAGCAGACTTGGCGGAGCCAGAAAAAGTTTAACCTTGTTTAACCGGCACTGCGCTATGCGCACAATCGCGCAAAGCCGCGCAAATGCGGATTTTAAACAGGGAACTTCAAAAGAGCTAGAAATGGTCCAAAACAACCAATTACTACAGCTCTTGTGCTGAGGTCACTCCTTCAGGGACAGATAGGCTGCTCAAGGCTCCCCACTCCCACTGGTGAGCAAAGAAACTTCCTTCTATCCAAGTAAGGTAATGGACAACACAGGAACTACACCACAGCCCAGAATACAGCAAAGCCTGTAAACTGGTCTAAACTAGTCGAGGAGAGGTGGGAAAACAAGGATTATTTTTTTGTTTTTTTTTTTGTTTTTCAGATAGAAAGCACACAGAAATACAGAAAACAGTAATAAATCAGTTACACAGGCTAGCACACTTTAGTGGGCAGCCTCAACAGTTAAATTAAACAAACAACCAACAAACTTTCGACCAATTTTTGACCAAGTGTAATTTTAAGTGCAGATATTATATAATGCAGCAAACAGTTAAAAAAACAGTTTAAGCTTGTTCAAAGTAAGCAAGAGAAGATATTTCAAATAAAAAAAACAGAAAAAATACTTAAATCAGGAAAGTAGTCACTTTTCTCAGTTCTCTGTAGCTAGGACCACTCTGCAGGACCACGTGGAGCTGTCTCTGAGTAGTATAGCCACAAAAAAATGCTCAGAGACAGATTTTAAGCAGGGAACTTCAAAAGAGCTAGAAATGGTCCAAAACAACCAATTACTACAGCTCTTGTGCTGAGGTCACTCCTTCAGGGACAGATAGGCTGCTCAAGGCTCCCCACGCCCACTGGTGAACAAAGAAACTTCCTTCTATCCAAGTAAGGTAATGGACAACGCAGGAACTACACCACAGCCCAGAATACAGCAAAGCCTGTAAACTGGTCTAAACTAGTCGAGGAGAGGCGGGAAAACAAGGATTATTTTTTTTTTGTTTTTCAGATAGAAAGCACACAGAAATACAGAAAACAGTAATAAATCAGTTACACAGGCTAGCACACTTTAGTGGGCAGCCTCAACAGTTAAATTAAACAAACAACCAACAAACTTTCGGCCAATTTTCGACCAAGTGTAATTTTAAGTGCAGATATTATATAATGCAGCAAACAGTTAAAAAAACAGTTTAAGCTTGTTCAAAGTAAGCAAGAGAAGATATTTCAAATAAAAAAACAGAAAAAATACTTAAATCAGGAAAGTAGTCGCTTTTCTCAGTTCTCTGTAGCTAGGACCACTCTGCAGGACCACGTGGAGCTGTCTCTGAGTAGTATAGCCACAAAAAAACGCTCAGAGGCAGATTTTAAGCAGGGAACTTCAAAAGAGCTAGAAATGGTCCAAAACAACCAATTACTACAGCTCTTGTGCTGAGGTCACTCCTTCAGGGACAGATAGGCTGCTCAAGGCTCCCCACTCCCACTGTTGAGCAAAGAAACTTCCTTCTGTCCAAGTAAGGTAATGGACAACACAGGAACTACACCACAGCCCAGAATACAGCAAAGCCTGTAAACTGGTCTAAACTAGTCGAGGAGAGGCGGGAAAACAAGGATTATTTTTTTGTTTTTTTTTGTTTTTCAGATAGAAAGCACACAGAAATACAGAAAACAGTAATAAATCAGTTACACAGGCTAGCACACTTTAGTGGGCAGCCTCAACAGTTAAATTAAACAAACAAACAACAAACTTTCGACCAATTTTCGACCAAGTGTAATTTTAAGTGCAGATATTATATAATGCAACAAACAGTTAAAAAAACAGTTTAAGCTTGTTCAAAGTAAGCAAGAGAAAATATTTCAAGTAAAAAAACAGAAAAAATACTTAAATCAGGAAAGTAGTCGCTTTTCTCAGTTCTCTGTAGCTAGGACCACTCTGCAGGACCACGTGGAGCTGTCTCTGAGTAGTATAGCCAGAAAAAAATGCTCAGAGGTGGATTTTAAACAGGGAACTTCAAAAGAGCTAGAAATGGTCCAAAACAACCAATTATTACAGCTCTTGTGCTGAGGTCACTCCTTCAGGGACAGATAGGCTGCTCAAGGCTCCCCACTCCCACTGGTGAGCAAAGAAACTTCCTTCTATCAAAGTAAGGTAATAGACAACACAGGAACTACACCACAGCCCAGAATACAGCAAAGCCTGTAAACTGGTCTAAACTAGTCGAGGAGAGGCGGGAAAACAAGGATTATTTATTTATTTATTTTTTTTTTTCAGATAGAAAGCACACAGAAATACAGAAAACAGTAATAAATCAGTTACACAGGCTAGCACACTTTAGTGGGCAGCCTCAACAGTTAAATTAAACAAACAAACAACAAACTTTCGACCAATTTTCGACCAAGTGTAATTTTAAGTGCAGATATTATATAATGCAGCAAACAGTTAAAAAAACAGTTTAAGCTTGTTCAAAGTAAGCAAGAGAAGATATTTCAAGTAAAAAAAAACAGAAAAAATACTTAAATCAGGAAAGTAGTCGCTTTTCTCAGTTCTCTCTAGCTAGGACCACTCTGCAGGACCACGTGGAGCTGTCTCTGAGTAGTATAGCCCTATTAGAAATGTTTTGTTTCTGTATAGGGTTCCCATCTTTTTATGTATTTTCTTAATTGTTTGTGATATGTGTAAGTCAAATTTCAATTTATTATCAATTAGAATACCTAGGATTTTAGTTTGTGGTTCAGGAGTAATTTTTGTATTGTCAATAGCAGTGATATAGAAGGTGGGAGGGTGGTCTGTGGGTCTGGTGGGCTAAAAGATCATGAGTCTGTTTTTTGGGATTGAGTATGAGCTGTGAGATAGACAAGCATGATTCAATTTCAGTGAAGGATTTTTGTGTTATGTCTTGAAGCTGTTGGATGGTAGACGCAGCACAT
Source organism: Protopterus annectens (assembly GCF_019279795.1). Lineage (NCBI taxonomy): Eukaryota > Metazoa > Chordata > Ceratodontiformes > Protopteridae > Protopterus > Protopterus annectens. Next base: position 870,827,031 of record NC_056743.1, read on the forward strand.
ATAAGTGTAGAGTCATCTGTGTATTGGATTATAGATGTTAGTGGGCTGGTAGTACTAAGGTCATTAGTATAAATACTGAAAAGGACCAAGAACAGAACCCTGTGGGACACCACCTGTGACTGTGAGTAGGGGAGAGGACTTGCAGCCACTTTACTGCCTGCTGTCGGCCTGTTAGATAACTTTGCAACCAGAAGAGGGCGGAGGGACTGGGTTTTAAATTTATGAGCACAGTCAATAACTTGCAATTACAAACTGTGTTAAAGGCCTTGAACATATCAAGGAAGACCGATAAGACTATTTTCCCTTTGTTTCTGTATTGGTTTATGGGACTGGTAAAGCTGGGAAGTGCAGTTGTGGTGCTATGATATGGTCTGAAACCATGCTGGGATTTGGTTAGTAGGTTATTTGTTGTGAGTTAATGGTGAAGTTGAGAATGTATGTACCTTTCTAAGAGTTGTGACAGTGGGGATAGGATGGCGATGGGTCTATAATCTGTGAGTCCTGTGGACAGTCTATCTTTTTGGAAAGGGATAATATGTGAGATCTTCCAGACTTATGGGACCTGTTGCTCAGTAATAGACTGATTAACCAGTATTGATATGAGGTAGGAAATGGCTTTAGCTGATATATTTAGAAATTTAGCTGGCAGGTTATTGGGAGCTATTGGCAGATTTAAGTTGTCTTAGAAGTTTTTCTATGGTTTTAGTGGAGATGGGTTGAAATGACAAGGTATTGTTGTTATTGTTGTATGACTTAGGTGTAAAGTTTTGAGACTGCTGATTGGTTTTAGTTAGAGATGAAATACTTTCAGTGAAATATTTATTGATATTTTCAGCAATCATCTCTGAGCTGTTTGAAACTCCAAGAAAACCACTAAAAAACAAAACAACAAGTGAAGTGGTAGGAAAAAGCTGGAAAATTAAGCTAAAAAAGAAGTAACGTTCCAATAACTTCAAACAAAATGTTTAATAAGGTAAGCGCTTTCGGTGGTGAAAATATCCCACCTTCATCAGACCAAGAAAACATCCCAAAGTACTCCTTATATAATCATACCCTCCAACTAATTAATAATTTAATTACTAAAAACCAATCAGTTAATTATTCAATTAAAAAACAAAATTATAAAAAATACCCTTACACAGTATAAATGCAGTATTATAAACACCATAACAGTATTAAATTAATTATAGATCAACAAAGCATAAAGCGCTTACCTTATTAAACATTTTGTTTGAAGTTATTGGAACGTTACTTCTTTTTTAGCTTAATTTTCCAGCTTTTTCCTACCACTTCACTTGTTGTTTTATCTCTGAGCTGTTTGGTATATTAGGGGAGGGAGTTGTAGCTTGTCCGGGATGGAGGTTTTTTTTTTGATTGTGGCCCAAACGTTTTGCGGATTTCTTTGGTGTTTCAGTTGTAAATCGGTGTAGTAATTTTTTCTATCTAGTTTAATTTGGTGTTTGGCCTTATTCCTGATTTGTTGATATGCTACGTGATTAGACTGAGTTTTGTTAGAATGCCATAAGGCACAAGTTTTGTCTTTTAGCTTAAGGAAGATTCTTAATTCGTTAAACAGAATTAAATTTTCCATATCAGTGTTTTAAAAATAAATTCACAAATCTGGGCATAATTCCATACATTACCAGCTGGATATCCAATTGGTTCATGAGCAAGACACATGTGGTTAAAGTGGGTGAATCCAGATCCAGCAAGAGGCCAGTTACTAGTGGTGTGCCACAGGACCACTCCTGTTCAGAATATACTTCTCTGAAGTTAAGGCTAATGTGGAAGGCCTCTGGATGACAACATTTGCTGATGCCTGCAAGCTAGGGGCAAACATCGAATCCCCCAATAATGTAGATATCCATTAGGAAGTTCTAGATCAGAGAAATGATTGGTGCCAAAACCATGGTTTAAAACTACATGTGAAAAAAATGCATTGTCATGCAACTTCAATAGCACGGCCCTAAGAGAAGACTCAGAGGTGAGAGATATGGCATCCAGATCCAAGAAAATTATTGTCCCGCTGTACTCAGCCCTCAGTAGACCAATAATCGAGTACAATGAGCCATTTGGCATGTATTTGACCAGGCACTTACAGCAGCTGGAGTGACCTCAGAGGTTCCTCACAAAGAAAATACATGGTGTAAACAACATTTTCTATATGCATAGACTAAAAGCTGTATCCCTTTACTCTGCCTCCTATCGACTATTGGGGGATAACCTATGACTGACCTACAAGGCCCTCACAAATCCAGCCCTAATGGAGCTGCCACACATCTGCAAGTCAAACAGTATGAGGGTTACCTGATTTAGGGATCTAAACTTAGTCAGCAACTGAAACAAAACATGCTGGAGAGACAGATATGTGTCTCAGAGATTGCCCCTTCTTTGGAACAGGCTTCCTTACTCATATTAAGTACCGCTCTTCCCTGGGTTTCTTGAAACGCAATTTGGATCAATGGATGGGGAATTTGAAACTCACACCTGAGGTACTGCTTTTGTCCCTTACGGACAGGGGCAATCTGTAAGATACTCAATACACAGACAGAAATTGATGCCATCTTCTTGCTTCTGGGGGCTATATATTGGGTAAAATCAATTTATATTGCCTATGCTTGTAAAGGCTCTTAAGCCATTAACCTAGTAATCTCCAATGAACCTATGAACCTATGAAAAATGTTAAGGAACATATTCAGAAATCAGTCCAGAGTCTACCATTCCTTTCTTTAATCTGGTTCTGTATGGTATTTTCCTTCTCTTATATACTGCCAACTTCTACTCTCCCTTGAGAGAATATCATAAAAAGGCATATTTTCCCACTTTGTTTAATGTCAACATAAATCATCTTATGGACTTATATGGGACAGACTCATTGACACTCAACATGCCACAGACAGCCTGCCTGCCACATTCCACAATGACAGTAAGAAGGTGCTAAGGCTGGCAGAGGCAGTTACTACTTTGACTTAGTGTGCAGTTACATGTACCTTATTTTGTTGTATATGGACTACTGCATCGTGTACCGTCACAAAAATCTGTTCAGGACTCAAGTGATTCATAATGCCACTGCTTGTCAAAGTTCTCATGATGTTATCTGAAATAAAAAAGAGGGCGATAGAGAATTTTAATGCATACCGACATCTTGTGGATCCTGTGTAGAGCAAATGTGAAAGTACCAAGGTACCACTTTGATCCATGTGATATGTATCATACTTAAAATAACCAAATAACCAGTCTCTTAATAGTACTGAACTTCCTGTTGTCATCTTCCAGACTACTATGACTTGCTTTTAATTACAAAACTCTTTTTGTGCATGTGTATGTGCATGCATGTTTACACACATACATATATAGGTAGCTGTACTCTATAAATCTGAGTTGAATGTCACCATAGATGTAATACAACCTCCTCAGATTAATAACTCTGAGATTCTTGCCACCAAATTGCAACTTAATAAAAATAAATGCATTAATATCATCTGTATGTACATTCCCCCAGGTAACAATATATCTACATTTGAAGATATCCTGCACTGGTTATCATGTCACTACCCCCAAGAAACCCTACTACTTGGAGACTTTAACACAGACTGGGGCACCTGTTCCTTAGAATCCCCAACCACCCATATTAACCTGCATGCATTTACACAAATCATATCCACTCCTACCAGGATAGGTAAACCCATCCAAAAAGAAAGTATACTTGACTGGGTACTCATAAACAGTCACCCCAACTGTACACCTCTGGTACCCTCCTTAATGGCCTAAGCAATCACCTTCTCACATATGTAATTAAGCACAAAACCATTAATTCCCAACACCCTTACTCAGAAAGGTTAGAAACAATAAAAACTTTGACCCTGCCAAATTCCAACAAGAACTCAACTCATGTAATTGGTCTATTCTAAAACCTCCCCTTAGAGGAAGCAGTAGCATACTTTAACAACAAATTCCTTGAGATCCTTGATTTGCATGCACCTGTTCGTTCAAAGAGAACCAAGGCAAAAACTGCACCATGGCTTTCTATAGAGACTAAACTCAAAATTACCCTTAGAAACAAAGCATGGGCTTTATGGCATTCTTCTAAAGACCCTCAAGATCACATTAAATACAGGCAATCCAGGAACGAAACCAAAAAATAAATTTTACAAGACAAAAAACAATACTACTGTAATTTACAGACAGTAAATCAAAATAACCCTCAGAAGTTTTGGGCAGGTTTAAATAATCTACTACATCCTGGACAAATTTCAACCCCAATCCCTGCTGCTACTATTGACAAAACCCCTGAAGATGTTTCTGATAGTTTTAACCAATTCTTTACTGAGACAATTCAAGCCATAGCTAGCCAACTACCTCCTAGCTCCCCTGGTCCTGAAAGTAGCACCCCTAGAAACCTACTTGCGTTCAGCTTCCAACCAGTCGCCACTTCACTTATCCGTACCTTGATCAAAAAATTAAAACCCACTACACTTTCTGCTGATCAACTCCCTGCCGAGTACCTACAAAAATCAGCTGATGCTATTGCTTACCCCGTCTCAATACTAATCAATCGAACCATAGTAGAAGCTAAAATTCCCACCATCTGGAAAATATCCTATGTAATCCCACTTCACAAAGGAGGCAGCTCTACTGAATTCTCCAATTATAGGCCAATAGCTATACTCTCTCCACTTGCAAAGATTATGGAAAAATGTATTCATAGACAATTCATGTACCACCTAATCCAAAATCGCCTTATGGCAGACACTCAGCATGGCTTCCGTCCTCATCACAGCACTACTTCAGCCCTCCTAGCCTTTACTAACACCATAAACCATAATCGCAACAATAATTATATATCCTCAGCCCTCTTTTTGGATCTTTCCAAGGCATTCGATATGGTTGATCACCAACTTTTAATCCACACCCTGCAAACATTCTGTCTAGATACTGGAGCCCTCCAATGGTTTCAATCCTACCTGAATGGTCGACAGCAGGCTGTCCTCTGGCAGAACAAACTCTCTAACCTTCTACCTAACACCCTCGGAGTACCACAAGGCTCTATACTAGGGCCCTTGCTGTTCTCCATCTTCATTAACGACCTTTATACTGTCATCCCAAAAGTCAGCTGTATCCAATATGCTGATGACTCTACTCTGATTTGCTCAGCCACATCTCCAGTAGAGTTATGGTCAGCTACCCAGACCACCTTTAATACAATAGAAAACTGGCTTTCTGAACATCGTCTGATCCTAAATCCCAAAAAACTAAAATGCTGTTATTTTCACCAACACGTAGGGTCTACCGCTTTCACCTTTACCATAAAATCAAATGATGGCACAATAATCTCCCCTGACCCATCTACAAAACTATTAGGTGTCATCATAGACAATAATCTCAAATTTGACCTACATGTTAACCAAACTATCAAAACCATCAATAAAAACTAGGGTCACTTTACAGAATAAAAGCCTTCCTAACCCCTCCAGCTAAAATTGCCATAGCTCGCTCTCACCTTCTTTCAACCCTTCTGTATGCATTCCCTCTACTCTTGAATTTGAACAAGACTGTCCTTAACAAACTCTCAATTTGCTACAACCACATTGCCAGGTTTGCCACTGGGCTGCCTTTTAGGACACATCATTGCATCAATCTAAATCAGCTTGGTTGGCTTGAACTACCTAGCCTAATCCAGTATAACCAACTGATTATGGCCTATAAAATCCTCTATAATCCGGACAATACTCCTGCACTTAAAAATATTATCACCCCCTATAACAATCCTAGACCGCTTCGATCCTCTAACAAACTACTAATTCAGACTAGCAAAATTAATAACACAGCCGGTGATTCTCTCTTTGCAAACTCTGTAAGTAGATCCTGGAACTCACTTTCAGCTGATATTACCTTACTTTCCACCTTAGGTCAGTTTAAAACTAGACTCAAACAACATTTGTCACTTAACTGGCTATGTCAATGTATCAAGCCTGGCTAACTCGAATGTGTAAAAATCTGTTAACCAGTTTACTGTGTAATTTAATTTAATCCTGACTTGTGCTCAGGACTAACTTTAACCTGTGGAACTTGTTTAACTTGCTTACTTATATAATCTCTGTAAATAATCTGTTTGTAATATGTAATGCTGGTATTATGTAATGCTGTATCTGCTTACCCTTGGAGCTTTTCTCCCCGGGCCTCCGCTGAAAATGGACATGCATCCAGTCGGACTATCCAGGTCAACAAATGTAAAATAAATAAATAAAATAAATATATATATATATATATATATATATATATATATATATATATATATGAATATATATATATATATATATATATATATATATATATACACACACATATATATATATATATATATATATATACAGGTGTTTGTGTGTGTGTGCGTGTATATATATATATATATATATATATATATATACACATACATACACACACACACACACGGTCATAGGTTGAATACTGATATGTGTGTGTGTGTGTGTGTGTGTGTGTATATATATATATATATATATATATATATATATATATATATATATATATATATATATATATATATATATACACACACTCATACACACACACACACAAAAACAGACCGCATAATTATAATTTGTCTGAAGAATAGTGGTACTGTTACGGGAAGGGTGTTTAGCACCCTAATATGTATGTTGGCCGTCATTGGAGATGAGTGACTATATATTGTTTGATACTATTTGAAACTTATTAGTGTGATATTTATTTATTTTTTTTGTGTGTGCCTCTTCCAGACTTATACATATTCTGTTTGGGTGCTACTTGAGTTATAAGCATGGTGCTTAGAGGTTATTAATATTCTGATTGCTGAGGTTGACTGACTAGTAGGTGGCAAAGATGATTGTCAGATTTAATGTTTTATAATGGTCAGACTTGTTTGGGTTGGCCAATGACAGAGTACAATATCTGATTTTTCAGCACTGAGTTGTCATAGTATAGAGAGCAGGTATGTTTATCCAAGTGATGATGGAGGGTTTTAGAGTGTTTAGTGGCAAATAGTAAACAAGATGAAGATGCCGATAGTTAATTGTACAAGATCCAATGACAAGTGCATTATTTTGATGATGTGAATTTAGCAATTGTCTCATACTTACTGACAACAACTTGATCCTTAAAGAAGCAAACACAGCATGTGAGAGGTGAACTTACACAGTGACACTGGAAGCTAAACTCTCACATACAAGCACACATCAGTTTGTCAAGACCACGCACACAACACCCACCTCACATAGCACACAACACATACATAGACTAATGTACGCCGAGGCACTTAGAAGCAATCTTCCTAAACAACAAAGATCACCTAGACTGCCCATTGTCAAAGCTATGCCTCAGCAATCCCAACAGTACTCAGAAAAAACAACACTTAACACCACACATACTGTCAATCTCAGTGGAGCCCCAAACACTAAGCCCCTAAGACAAGAAAATATACTTCCCAGGACTCTTGTTACAGGGGGTCTCCATTGTAAGACATACTGATGCCCCTCTAACCAGGCTGAACAAGGAGAAGATAATGGTTAGCTGCTTATCTGGAGCGCCAGGATCCACCAAATCACACACACACACACACACTCATGTCATTATGGTTAGCTGCTTATCTGGAGCACCAGGATCCACCAAAACACGCATGCACATGAGCAGCAGAATGATTCCATCATAGCTCATGTATTTATTTATTTGTTTATGTATGTATGTATGTATGTATGTATGTCTGTTTACTAGGGAAAGACGGACTGGGTAATGCCCATTTTTTGTGATGATCCAGGGAGAAAAGCTCCATTTGTTTACAATACCTTATTATTTTCTATTCATGTAGGTGTAAATGATCTGAGATATACCTCCCTGGACTATATGAAGAGAGACATTCTGTAACTTTCAGACTATATGTCTCAGGTTGCTATCAGCCTAGCACTGAGCAGCATATTACAATCACTGAGGATGATGCCACAATATGAGCAAAAAATGATTGGTTTCAACAACTGGCTGTCTTTCTGATGTCATTCTAAGAGAATCCAGTACTTGTCAGCTTGGAGAAGATGGTTAACAGACCACATTGCTTTGCCAAGGATGGTCTGCACCTTTCCCCTCTAGGCTTTCGAATACTAGTTAAAACCTTAGCTGCTCCCATAGTACATTTTTAGGCAATGCCAAAGTGACAAACCTACCAACACAGCAAAATCAACACAGCTGAACCTGTAGCTGTTACTGCTTAATGCTAGGAGCCTAAATAAAAAAACTACATTCCCCTCCAAGCCCTCCTCATACTCGAGAATATAAGCATTTCTCTGAGACATGATTTAAAGCAGCAGACAGTACCCTGGCAGTGCAAGGTTTCAATGTCTTCCACACTTTTAGACCAATAGCTGCACAGACAAGGGCTAAAGGTGGAGGTGTCTCAATATATATCAATAACAAACATACCTCTAGGATGGTCAAACACGATGACAAGCTTGAGTTCCTCCACATGCAGATCACCATAGACAAAATCCTGTACCATACCTTAGCCAGCTATGGGTCACCTTCCATGTCCCAAGAAGTTCAGAATGCATACTTGGATCATCTGGAGACACTTACCATCCAGCCTAACACCCTGCTCATGGGAAACATTAATTACTCCTCTATAGACTGGGAATCCTACACTGCTTCAAATCTACAGGCACAGAGTTTCTTAGACTTCATAAATACAAACAATTTTGACCAAACATTGAATACTCCTACTACAGACTCCAACATACTGGACCTCGTGCTCATAAATGTGGGAGAATGCTGCACTGCACCCCCCACCAATGTCTCGTCCTCCCTGGTAAGGTGTGACTATAAAGCTGTCTTCTTTGAAATCAAAATCAACTCCATAATCTCATTAAAACTAGTAACACAAGAACTATTCCAAGATTAATTACCTTTTATCAGATGATGGATTGTCAAAATTCAGTGCCCCTTCGAACCCTGAGAACACAGAAGCCTATGCTGAATTTCTCTCAGCAACTCTGTACAACCATGTCAATGGCTGCATAAAGGCTGTTCTACCTAACAGAAGTAAGCCCAGTACTAGCCCCAGAAACAAACTGCCCTGGTGGCATGCCAAATTAAACAAGGTGTACAACAAAAGGAAAAAAAATTGCAAAAATCAGGAAGAGTAACCACCATAAAAATAAAAACTCTCTCATCTAACTGAATAGGCAACTAGAGTATTAATTAGGTCAAGCAAAGCCAACTTTGAGGTTAAGACAGCAACCCAGGTTAAAGATAACAATAAGACCTTCTACAATTATGTCAGAAACCTTAAGAGGAGCACACAGTAATGTGCTGAACTGGTAGTTAACAGTCCCACAGTCACCAAGCCTGGTGAGATAGTGAACTTGTTAGCAGACAAATTCAGTTCCAACTTTACCCCCACTACCATCCCCCAAAACTATTCTCAAACATAAGCCGTCCAGTTATAACTAGGGAGTGTGTACTTGCTGCCCTTGCTAAAGCCAAGAACATGGCCTCAACAGGCACCAATAACATCCCAGGATGCCTCCTGAACAGTGTAAAATGCAAGTTATCAGGATCCTTGCAGTCATTTTTTTAACTATAGTCTTAAAACAGGCTTTGTGCCATGTGAATGGAGAACTGCATCAGTCATCCACCTTCATAAGGGAGGACCTTCAAAAGATCCTGGAAATTACAGACCCAGTAGTCTTAGTCTTATTTGCAAAGCCTTGGAAAAGAGTATCATGGAAATTATCAGAAAAGACATAGGAAACCCCCAGACACTGGAGCCATCCCAATCTGGCTTTGTCAAAGGAAGGTTAACCTTACTGAATCTGGTGGACTTCTTTGAAAAGGTCACTAAAACAATGGATGAGTGGAAAACTGTCCATACTGCCTACCTAGATATGGCTAAGGCATTTGATACAATGGGTCTATATCACATTATCGAAATTCCAAAATGTCAAACACCATAAGCTCGACCTTGGAATCTCGAAATGTGATATACTCGAACGCTCAGAACAACAATTTTTTTCCAAGGGAAAGAATTTGCTGTTCCCAAAATACACACACACAGCATAAGCACACCAAAATACATAATCCACACATACACACTTCACAGAACCCTACACTAAACCATACATACACTACTAGCTATCCACTTACCTTAACCCAACCCTAACCCTAAGGCCCTAACTAACGCACACTCATCTTACTCGCTTCCTAACCCTAACGTCACTAACTAACGCACACTCATCTTACCTGCTCCCTAACCCTAAGGTCCCTAACTAACGCACACTCACCTTACCTGCTCCCTAACCCTAAGGTCCCTAATTATCGCACACTCACCTTACCCGCTTCCTAACCCTAAGGTCCCTAACTATCGCACACTCACCTTACCTGCTCTCTAACCCTAAGGTCCCTAACTATCGCACACTCACCTTACCCACTCCCTAACCCTAAGGTCCCTAAGTATCGCACACTCACCTTACCCTTTCCCTATCCCTAAGGTCCCGAACTATCACACACTCACCTTACCTCAGTCCGTTCGCACACTTACCTTAACCCGGTCTGTCACCTTCGCACCACAGTCGAGGAAATAGCGAAGCCGCAGAAACGGTCCACCGAATACTTTCCCTAGGAAAATATTCGGTGTTCTGCAGCTTTGCTATTTCAACTGTTCGCTGAATAGGGGTCAATATTATAACATTAGAAGTTAAGACTTCGATGTTATTATATAGACCCGATACAATACCCCTCTTGGGCATTATCAGCAAACTTATGGAGCTAGGTATGAACCCCCTTATAAAATGCTGGATGGTTAGCTGGCTCACTGATAGGACCCAGGAGGTTAGAACTAGGGAGATCACTTCCACAAAGAGGCCAGTCACCAGTGGAGTCCCCCAGGCTGTGTGCTTGGCCCACTCCTCCTTGGCATTTACATTTCAGATGTCAAAGCCAAAGTCATAGGCCTCTGGCTAACCAATTTTTACAGATGACTGCAAACTGGGAGCAGTCACTTAATCCCCCCAATATGAGAAAACCCTTCATGAGGGTCTAACACAGATAAACAATTGGCGTCAAAGCCATGGCTTAAAACTTAATACCAAGAAATGCATTATAGTACCTTTTGGTGAGCGGCCACCATGGATAACTATGTCATAAATAAAACCACCCTAAAAGTTGATTCGCTAGTCAGGGATATGGGAACTCATGTAGATAGTAACCTAGCCATCAACCAGCATGTGCCAAGTAAGAAAATCCTTGTATGTTGCTCATATTATTACATATTATAAGCAAGGGCATGGCATCTAGCTCCAGACGGCTCATCATACCACTGTACTCAGCCTTCATCAGACCTGTCACAGCTGTAATGCCCCCCTTCAGTATGTACCTGACCAGACACATGCAGCAACTGGAATGTCTACAGAAGTTTCTTACCAAAAGAATACAGCGAGTAAGCACAATGTCCAATGCTGATCACCTCAAAGCCTTGTCTCTTTATTCACTATCATATCTTCGAAGAGGTGATCTTTGCCTGACATACAAGGCATCCCTGGATCCTGTTTTGATGAAGCTTTTGCACATCCACAAAAGAAATAGCATCAGAACTACTAGATTAAAAGACCTAAATTTTGCTTGCAACATAAATAGGAAATGTTGGAGACAGACACATTTCTCAGGGAATTCCCATTCTCAGGAACGAGATCCCCATCCATGTGAAGCAGAGTTCCTGCCTATCCTATTTAAGCACAACTTGGACCAATGGATAGGTAATCAGAAACTTACTCCTGGTCTGGCACCTATGTCTCTGATGGACAGAGACAATCAGTAAATCACCCCATATATAAATCAAATTTATATGTCACATTTGGATTGCATGGCTAGGCTTATAAGAGACCTAGTGATTGTTAGCCTAGTATACACCTATGAACCTATTTGGGGGCACTGCTACTTGCGTACATCAATTGTATGATTACATTATATGATGAGAAACAGTTGATTTATTGAAGTACTTTTAATTTTAATCTTGAAAGTTGAGGTACAGGCAGGGTAGATGGTTTTAGATAATTAGGGAGTAAGTTTTAGTTAACTTATCCTTGGCTACATCTATTTTATTGTCTGATGTATTCTTTGGTATCTTTTAATATTTCATCAGGTGAAGGAATTATATCTGAATATAGGCAATGTTTGTAATATTAGAGATATTAAGGATCAAGTTTGTCTTCATTTGTTTCAAGAAATTGCAAATCATAACTGGTGTTGGATTAGTACTGTGAACTTTCACTACTGAGTTATCACTTATGTTGTGTAAATGAGTGCAACTGAATCAAGATGTTATTGCAACTGGTAATTTCTTTTCAACATTTATGGTTTAACAAAAGTGCCTGCTAAGAAAAAAGTTACTTCACTGGAAGCCTAATGTCTATCATGCCTTATACCACTTTACTTATGACTGTAAAATGGAAGTAAGAAAGGCTTATGGTGCTAGTGACCTGCTGCATTATAAGACTTGGTTCTGTAAATCATTTTAATTTGGAATGCCTTCTCTGCTGAGTTTTTGAGTCCTTTCTGCTTCTATGTGGATTTTTAGCTAGTGTTTCTAGTTTCCTATCACATTCCAAAGACATTCAAGTAAGTAAGCTTCTGACACTTACATTTCCTTTAGGTATATGTCAGTTTGTATACATCCTACAGTGCTTAATTTCCTAGTGACTCAGACATTGATACAGCTGACAATACAAGTGGATGGATTGATTAGAAGATGCTCCATTATTTATAGCATACTCTTGGCAATTTAAGGCTGCATCAAGACATTTCTGGGCTAGAGATACAAGTTTAAAACTCACTTAACAAATATTTTACAATATGTTGTCATTGCTCTCTCACAGTGCATAGCTCTCCGGATTGGGCCCCACTGGGCAATTTTCACTATGGAGTTAACAGTTCATCCTTGTATCCATAATTTTTGTCAGGGTCAGGGTCATTGGTTTTCTTTCACAGTGCAAAGATAGACTGGTAGGGAAATGGAAGTGTTAAAATTCCCTGGGGTGTGTGTATGTAATGTACATAAGAATATTCTGTGGTGGACTGGCTTCTTTTCCAGGACTGCATCTCCACAAACCTAAACTGAATAAACTGAACATTAAAAATAGATGGATGGATGGTCATTACATAATTTTCCTTGTTTCAATATTGTCATTTGCTAATTAATTACAAACATGACTCTAAGTTAATAAAATTGTTATTAAATTGTCAAAAGGAGTGATTTATACTTCTGACTTCCCTTCCCCAGGTCTCAGTGCTGGAATGGGGGAAGACATGAAAAAATGTTTGTCTAGGTAGCTAATACCCGTGATCACTGATGATGAAAGACCATGCAAGGGACAATTCAATTAATTCAAATAGTGCAAAATGAGGTAAAGAAAAGTTATACTTACTGTTACAATGTGCTAGGTATACACATATTCCACACTTATGGCACTCTATGCACATCTGTAAGATATAATAGTTTGAAAATATAGGGTTAGCATTACAAGATTTTCCTTGTATTTCTGTACATTTCTGAGATGGCTCACATGATACTAATAAACATTCATACTATACAGTGGTAACATATGAGCTAAAACTCTTAGCAGTAGTAATTATTCCAGTACGTGTATGACGTAACTGCTTGCAAGCTATGTATTTAATCACTACTGGTTAACATCTTTACAATATATTTATTCTCTTTCATTAAATGAAGTTAAGAGAGACAGCAAAATACATCATGAGAGATACGTAACTTATATTCAAATGCTTTTAAGAGGCCTTGAAGAAAATCCTTGATCAAGATAAGTGACGTCTCACTAGTGCTATGTAAAGGCCTCCATTAAGAAAAGGAAAAAATGGATGAGGGCAAAACAGTGCATACTGCATATCTAGACCTTGCAAATGTGTTCAACACCTTCCCACACTTGGGTATCATACATAAACTCTCCCAGCTAAATGCTAGACCATATGTAACTTATTCACTAGCAAACTGGATCATGTATAGAACTTAGGAAGTTATGGTGAACAGCTAAACCTCATCAAAAAGACCTGTCACTAATGGTATATCCCAGTGTCCAGTCCTTGGGCCACTCCTCTTTGGGATTTACTTATTCGAGGTCAAAGCTAATGTTAAGGGTATGTGGCTGGCCAAGTTTGCACTAAGAGGGCCTGTTATAAACAAATAGGTGGTGACAAAACCATGGACTAAAATTCCAAGAAGTGTATAATTGTATCCCTTGGCAAACATGACCCCCCCCCCACATGTAACCATCACATTGACAACACACCCCTGAAAATTGTTCCCATAATTAATGATCTGGGAACCTATCTGACAATGAACTGTCCTTTGATCACCATGTAGCCACTGTTGTAAGAAAGGCCTTTCCATTGCACAGCTTATATCAAAAGGTGTTGTGGTCAGAGCCAGGGATGTAATTGTTCTACTGTACTCAGCACTCTTGCTGAATATTGAGCATAATACTATTTTCAGTACGTACCTGCTCAAACACTTATCACAACTGGAATGACCACAAAGCCTTCTCAGTCAAAAAAAGAAAGTCAAGGGCTTAAATCATAAAACCTATGCAGGCTATCTCAAAGTCGTGTCCCTCTTCTCGTTATTATACAAGCTACTGAGAGGCAACTTCAGCCTTGGGTATAGAGCAACAGACCCTGTTCTTTCAGACCTGCTACATAGAAATGTGAGATAGTCCTAGATAACAGTTGTATTTAGTGACCAGACAGCTGAAGATACTGATAACATTTATTCCAGAAATAAAATATTTGAAATACTTGACTTTTGAAATCCAGCCAAAGTTATCTAAATTCTATTTATTTTATTCCTGTTTATTTAACTTAACTAATTTATTGATTGGTAGGACACACTGAAGAGGCCCTTTTTCTGGACAAATCTAAACAGCTGCCAACTGCAGCATTAAGTCTTGCAAACAGATTACAAACAGAAAATGAACAACCATATTATACACAAAGTAAGGCAGTCTGTAAATTTACATCTATCACATATAGGTGTTACATTAGGTGACAACATTAAGCTGTGTACATACAATGTCAACATAAGAATAATTGGGTTAAACTTTACATGTAAGCTTACTATGAGGAGTAAACTTGTTTGGAGGGAGCTGCAGTATGGGTAATGAAAAAGCTGTAGGATTTATTTTTTAAACGTAAAAGAGCCTTCACATTGGAAACATAAGTGTAACCTGTAAATGCCAGATGGAAGTGAGTTCCATCAATGAGAAAAAAACAGTGGAAAATGCTTATCACTTGCTGAAAGTCAATTACTTGCCCCTTGCAGGTCAATTGCTCCTGTACATTAAATTTTCCACAGAGTGATCATCTGGTGACTATGTCAGACAGACGCTTATAAATTTATCTGTGCAAGAGGTTACCAATGGTATAGAGCCGGAAAAGGGAAACTATTTTCCCTTGCAGGGAAAACAGGGCAAACATTTGGTAGTAGGAATGCCACACTGGCTCCAACTTTAGCCAACTTTATGATTGTCTAACTTCTGGAATGAAGAATACACAGCACTTCTGAAAAAAGCTCTGTGTGTGTGTGTGTGTGTGTGTGTGTGTGTGTGTGTGTGTGTGTGTGTGTGTGTGTGTGTGTGTGTGCTGGAGGGTCGGGTGAGTGGTTTGCTGCGGCTGTTGTGAGGTAAGCCTCTGAGGTGATTACTGATCTCACAGAGTAAGCTAAGTTTCTCTAAGTTTGACAACTGATTGGGTATTGTAAGCCATGCACAGAACCTAAACATGAATGCGTAACTACCTTTACAGCTACCTGAGATTATGTCAAGAAAAGGATGAAGAATAATCGGCTTTATCTAGGCTACTTGTTACCAGAATGAAATATCATTGTACTGGACTCATTTGGGAAACATCTGCTCTATTGTAGCTTAAAGATCAGTAATAACAGAGGAAGGGAGAGGAGAACTGGTGTGGGACATTATCTATATACTAGATAAATGTTTTCTTGACACATTAAAGCTATATATCATTTATAGATGTAGAAAAATAGCAAGGCACCCTGCTGAGAACCCTGTAGAAGTCTTGTTGACATACATACAGGCAATGTAAAGTGTCTTGATATGTCCAGATACTTAAAAAAGATAATGCAACTGCAATTTTAAGCTCCATGCCCACCCCAAGCAAAAAAAGAAAGCTGCTTTGCCTGTTAGATGAAACAAGTATTACTCAAGGTATGAGGACACATACTGCATTCTCTTAGACCTTGACTAACAGAACATCAACAATCAGAACTGCTTTTTCTGCCCACTTGTTTGTAACAACTTCCTTTCATTGTGAAATGTAGCACCTTTACCAGGGATGTGTTCATTATGAATACATTAGGGATTACTCTAACCTCAACAACAATGCAATCTTTATCCATTTTACAGGTAATCTATGAAGAAAAACTGACCAGTAGAACCTGGGATGGGACCACTCGTCTGCTGAAAGGGCATATGGTGGTGTTCATCCAGTGGGACAGCAGTACATTTACCCCTCCATAAGTCAGAAAATGTCCAAACTGAGTCCTTCAATGTTTGTAAAATGAGCAACAGAAGCTGTAGTGCAGTGTTGTAGACAAACATAAGTAAAACGGCAATCTATGAAAAAGAAAAATTTCTCAATAAGTTAATTGCGGCTGCTTTATCAGAAGAGATGTGCGAGCTATGAAAAAGAAATTAGTTTTCTAAAACGTAAGGGGCTGCTGTTTTGACAGAAGAGATGATTTCATGCCAGGAAAAGTGTATGCCTCAACTGTGTTCAGAACTGCAAGTAATGTGATTTGCTAAGTTATAAGCTTCTAAACATGTTTTTCAGGATACAAGCTCATATAACCATATACTTGCTACTGAAACTGGCCTGTGTAGTTGTAGGTTGCTGAAGTTTGTAAAGTACTAATGCTCTACAATGCTGGATTTTTTTTGATCTTACTTAAGTGCCTATAGATTTATAATGTGATCTGTTAAGGATAACAATAAAGACCTAAATCTACCAATTCATCAATTGCCGTAGAGCAAACTTCGGTGCCTCTTTTTTCTTCCCTCTCCCTCTGCTGTCAAATTTAATACAAAATAATGTATACCAATACCCTCATAGTGGGTGGTGGGGTGGAGGTTGACAAAACCCTTTTGCAGTTTAATCACAGATAAGATACATTGTGTGAGGGACCTTGCCTTCAGTGCATGCCGTATCCCCAGGTCACTACAAATAACTACAAAATGCAGAACCTGGTGCAACAGAGAGCTTTCAGGACGAGGAGGTTCTGTTATTATTGCATAGTTAGCTAATAATAACTTAAGACCTTAATCACAAAGGGATTGTTGTTTTGGTATTTCATTTATTTTGATTGAATGTCTACAGGTATGGTTCAGTAAAATGATATTCAAATGACTATAATCAAGTCTTTAGATCCTAACTAGGTAAAATAAAATCATTTTTGAATGGATCGACTGTTTTTCAAATGAATCAAAAAATACAAACAAATTGTGTGGCATACACTCTTCTCTGAACATTTGAAATACAAAATTCAAATAAAAAAGCACATCATCATATTTTAAAGACACAGAGATTGACATCCATTATAATACTGAAGGGAGACTTGGAAACTCAGAAATACTAGCCTATCAGCACAAACATGGAAAATGTCTCATAGACTTTACAATGTAAGTGAAACATCTGACGTTCGGGGGCATGGCCAAGATGGCAAACTGCTAACAGCAAAAAGTCTTAGCTCTGCTTTATTTTCTTTTTTTCTGACAGGATTTTATTATACAAACTTAAGAAAAACTTATTTTCTTATACATTTTGAGTCTTTTAAACAAACAGACGACTATCTGAAAGAAAAATCAAGTTTTTATAGTTTTTCTTTGATTTTGTTCCTGTCAGAAGTTTTATTAACTGTTGTGACAGAATGAGCTACTCAAAAGTGAACTCTCAAGACACCTCGGTTGAAAAGGAACTACAGTCTATAACGGGCAGTATCCAGGAGCTTTCTGATAAATTTGATAAACTTGAGATCTAAATGGATAATTTAAAAGAAGATTCCAAGAAACATACAGAAATGTTAAAAGAGATCATAAAACAACAATCTGTTCAGATCTCAGCAATAGAAGACACATTAAATGACCTGGATAGCAAAATGGCAGAAAGTGAGAATCACAAAGACTTCCTGTTAAAACAAAATACTTTGCTTGTGGAAAAAATAGACAACCTAGAAAGTAGATCTAGAAGAAATAATATTAGGATTTATGGAATACCAGACAAGGAAGAAGGAGATAATATGCTGTAGTTTTTAACTAACTGGATTCCTAAAATTCTAAATCTACCAGAAGTTCTCTCTTTTTGTATTGAGAGAGCCATTCTTCTTTGAAGAAAAATCCTCTGGTCCCCAGAGCTATTACTGTAAAATTTCTCTTCAGTCAAAACAAGGACTTGGTACTGAAGACTCCTTGGGCTAATTCTCCAATAAAAATAAATAACAAGACTATCAGCTTTGACAATGACTATACTGCACCGGTTATGACCAAAAGGAAAGCATTTATTCAATTCATAAAAGACTTAAAGAAGCTAATCATTAAAGCTCAACTAATTCTTCTAGTCAGAATTAGGATCTTTTTACCAGAAGGTCAGAAAACTTTTAATTCTCCAAAAGATGCAGTTGACTTTTCTTTGAAAAAGAAATGTTTTCATCAATCATAAAATACGGATTGGGCTCTTTTCAGCTTAAAGAGATAAGCAACAAGAAACGGCTGGTCTTTGAAGGACACAAATAGTTAAAAAGTTAAAGAAAAGTAATGTTGTTCTCATTTTCTATTTTGCCTAAATGGCTTTTTCACAAGCATTCAGTGTTGTGCACTATTACAGTTCATCATCAAATACAATGTAAAACAAACAGAAAAGTTTTATACTTTATTAAAATGCCTTTTCTATACTATGTGAAATAGTGTATATATATATATATATATATATATATATATATATATATATATATATATATATATATGTTATTATTACTATTACTTACAAGTCCCTTTAATATTTTATTTTAATTCTCTTTCTCTAACATTATTTTCAAACATATAGAGTAGTGTGTATGTGGTGCGGGGTGTGTATTGACAGTCTGAGATTGTGTGTGTGTGTGTGTGTGTGTGTGTGTGTGTGTGTGTGTGTGTGTGTGTGTGTGTGTGTGTGTGTGTATATATATATATATATATATATATATATATATATATATATATATATATATATATATATATATAGGCCTACCTACTTTGAAACATCTAAAACCTATAACATCTAATTTCATAACATTGAGACTAGAACATCTAAAACCCATAACATCAAATTTCATAACATCTAACAGTACAAATAACAAAAAAATAACAGCCCCTCCACATATGACGACACCAAACAACCAAACACACTTTTTACTACGTTGCCCCCCTGCGCCCCATGTGGGGTGCTCTGCCCTCACCCCCTGTAAATTAAATATACCAACTCCAAGATCACACTACAGTGGGAAAAAGTTAATTTCCTAACCCCACTGTATAAAGGCCCCCTGCAGAAATGTAGTAAAAAGTGCGTTTGGTAGTTTGGTGTCATTATATGTCATTATATGTGGAGGGGATATTTTCATGTGATTTGTACTGTTAGATGTTATGAAATTCGATGTTATGGGTTTTTGATGTTTTGGGTTTTAGATGTTCTGGTCTCAATGTTATGAAATTAGATGTTATGGGTTTTAGATGTTTCAAAGGGGACCTATATATATATATATATATATATATATATATATATATATATATATATATATACACACACACACACACACACACACACACACACACACATTACTATTATAAGTCTCTTCATTATTTTACTTAAATACTCTCAAACATTATTTTCTAACCTAAAGAGTAGTGTGTGCGTGTATGTGTGGGGTTACATTAACATGTTTAACCAATCCACTTAATTTATATATGCTTTCTATACATAATTTCATGTAAGCTAGTTTTTATTTTTGGTTATTCTAGCTGGTGAATGTGAGTATATGTAATAAGCTTTATGTGCAGTGGGTGTTGTGTTGAGTGGTTGTGGTTGCATGAAAATCATTTATAAACATTACTTCACTTTCTTTTAATAGGTTTAACTTGTGTGGTGTTTGTTCATTACTTGAACTCTTATTCAAAGAATTAGAGATGCCATTTACTCTTTTTTTTTTACAGCAACAGCTTCTTTTCAGTCCCTTTTCCCACCTAGTGTTAACTAAATTGCTTTAGAATATTTTTCCACATCCCTCAAGCTGTTTTTTAACTTATGAAAGTATAAATTACATGTTCAAGCTGCCTGTGCTGCAGGAAATACATTTTGAACTTTAACCCTCACTTACAGGACGTAAACTTTTATAATGTTAAAAAAAACAGCAGAAACACAAAAATAGGACATTTAAAATGAATCTAGTTCATTTTAAAACATATCTATGTAGATTTTATGCTCATTATCTTTTAAAAAATGGAATAATGAAAAGAAGAAAAGGAAAGAAGAATGCAGTGGAAAGAAGAGAAAGAAGACATCTGCAGACTTAAAGACATCTGGTACTAAGTTCTGTTTAGTGACATCTGGTGGTCATCCTAAATATAGCTCAATGAAAGTTGTATCCTTTATATAAGTATAGTGTAAATATATATATCATGCAGCAGACCATCACGGTACAAGGAATATGTCATTTATAGTGATGAAAATGCTTGTTTAGAACAATATTACTGGTAGGAATGTGTCATGAAAGAAGATAAAAAAACTAATACAACTTTAATAATAAAGAATTAGACAGTTACTGCTATGCAGAATACTTCTGATAAACAGAGAAGTACCTATTACAGTAATGGAATTTCCTCTAGAATATCTCTGGTTCTGTAACATGCTATCTGTTATATTGTACACACGAATAATTACAAAATGTCATACTGGATTTTTGATTATTCAGTTTAAACATTTTAGGACTTGGCATTGTGACTCCTGATATTTTAAAAGGTTACTTTCCTTAACCGATCCATTTTTGTCACTGACCTAATATATTATTTCATATCCACATTTCATTTATGCAAGTGCAAACCATTAACTTCTTTGCTAGAAATGTCTTATATTTCTGACATTTTCTAACTTTTGCATTGTTCAGGGGCTATCTGGTATTTTGTACCTGGGCTCCCTAGGAAGACATATTCTTCACAATAATAGATAGTTTCATTAAATAATATCTAATAAGTAAAATAACTAATCTGCCTCTTGCAACAGACAGTGGCATACCTAAAGGTTTAATCTCATAAAAAATATAATAAACACATAGACCATGGGTGATCCACAGATAATGGAAAACCTGAGATATAATACAAAGAGATAGTTAAGCATCAAGACTGTTGGTGGAATGCAGAATACTTACAAATGCATAGCATGAATGAAGCTGATAGCATAGTAAACAGAGAATGACACGTGCCATACATATCATCTGGCAGTGTGTTAAATTGTTGTTATAGAGAGCTATCAATCATCTGAAAATTGGGAAGATACAGATTGAGCATCTGTACTTAAGTAAATGATACTACATTGCAATTCTATATACAAAAGGATGTCCACATGAAAAAACACACTCAAATTGAAATACAAATTTTTACAGACCACACTTGTCTATTTTTAAGTAAGGGGTCTATAGATGTATTTACACAAGGTATAACCAGCTGCCTACAAAACCTAAATACCCCCATAACCATTTGGTATTACTTCAGTATACAGTTGTCCCAATGCTTTCCTTGAAATGCAATTGTGAAATCTAACACCTGATGTGATGCCCAAAAGAGCTGTGCAATGCAACAAAATTATAATGCTAAACACTGGGAACACTTCATTACTAAAATGCAAATGAAAACAAGCATGCAGGAAGCTAGCATATCTTATATGGAATAACATAAGGTTCACACCTCCACACACTGGATGCTATAAAATTGTGTTTTATATAAAAAGATTTATACAGATATTTGACTGGAAAATATTAAAATTAATTATAAACGTGTTCTGAGAGAAATATATTTATTTGACTTCTTTATAAATATTATTTTGCATATAACAACATTTATATAAATTATTGTATTTATTCTTTAATATAAGCTGTTGTCTTCTGTACTACATGAAAAAGTTTAGAGGAGAAGATGCTTAAAACACCTTAATATGTTCAACACCTGTAGCCTTAATTACTTAGAGTTACTTCGCTAATTACTGGAAAATAATATTAATGAGCAGATTTAACTCTTCAAAATGTTCTGCATTTGTTAGTGAAATATGTACTTTTATTTTATACTAAACTGAGTTTTAAATAATTTCAAGCATTTTTCATCTCCCATTGGTATGATGTATACAAAAACTTGATCCACACATTTCAGAATATGGCAAAGAAAACATACATACATTCATAATACAGTCACTTAAAACCACTCAGTCATTCGTATATTTACTCTCATGCTTAGATACATAGAACATATTCACTCTCTTTACTGTTGATATACATATCAAGAATCTACTCATAATTTACCAACACATATACATAGTTATATGTATGTGCATCCATGTAAAATATGCATATGTAAGCACATACAATGTACACAAATATGTAATTTTAATTGTAGCACATTTTAATTACATTTCCATATTCTAACTATTACTTTCACCTTTTCACCCATGTTATTAAATGAGTTTTAAAGGTTTTATGACATATGATCTTGAAATATACTGGTGTTATGATGTCTACAGGCTAATGTGTTATAGATGTGGTCAGTTTCACTTATTTCCTCCATATAAATGCTTAAATACTAAACTATTTATAATATTTTATACAGTAGAATTAATTAGAAGAAATGACTATATAAAATGTCTTGATCAAATACAAAATTTTGAAATACATTATTTCTGAGATATTTTTGATATATTCAGAAATACATAATATCATTATTATTAACATTTCCAACTTTATATTTCTATAATCTTAAATATTAATAGTTCTCAAATTAATACTTTATATTGTTTTTCCTTTTAACATGACTTGAATGTGCTCTAAATAATTATAATTAATAATATTGTTTTAAATTAAGAAGCAGTAGCAACTATTTAACTTGGTGACATTGGGGTGGGTTGGTTGGTGTGTAATTTGTATGATTATATTATCAAATCTGGGAATGTTTATTCCATGATGTGAGGTTTGAATGTATATAAGTCTGAAATTGTGCTTTTTTGCTATTTTTCCATAACAACAATTATTAGTACTTTGTTATTATATTTTAAACGAAATCATCTTAAATCAGTGCTGAAAACTGGCTTTGTTCCAAGTTGGACTTTCCTGGTTAACAAATGTTAAAAAAAAATTACATGTTCTTATGAATGTCGACATATAATTGTCTCTCATTAAACATCAATGAATTTAATAGTCCATTGAAGAGGAGTAGCTTAAACAAATATTTAAAACTGCATAAAGCTCACATACGTTTCTTACAAGAAACACATTTGTTCTATGAAGTCATAGATAGATTGATGTTAAAAGATCATTCAACTCTTGTGAGCTCTCATTTTTAATCAAAAAAGAGAAGCACTCTTATTCTTTGGAGAAATGCATTACCTATGCCTAAAATATTAAATACCTATTCAGATAAATTGGCATACTGGGTTTAGCAATAGCAGAAATTGACAAAAAAACTTATACTTTTGTGAATTCTTTACTGGATACCTGGAATTGGAGCCAAAGTTGCTAAGAAATATTTGGATATTATAACATTATATACAAAAGGTGAACTGATTATTGCAGGAAATTTTAACTGTATTCTTTCAAGTAAAGACACAGCTACTGATAAGGTTCCTAAGCTATACTCAATGGCTAAGCACTTAGATCATTTTATTAATTCTCAGCATTTGAGAAATACCTATGGTATTAAATCAACTAACACTCTTAACTTTACACATTATTTTTATAGATTTGGCACCCAGACAAAAATTGGTAACGTTTTTACTTCTATCAGTTTTTTTATACTAAAATTAAAGTTGTATTGATAACTTAATGTCCTTTATCTGACCACAATGCTATTACATTTACGTTAATGTTAAAGCCAAGTAATGTGGTTTACTATCAGAGAATCCCTTCTTATATAGTGAAATTAAAAGACTTTAAGGAATGCTATCTAAAAGAAATAGATCAATACATTGAAATTAATAGTAATGGAGAAGTTTCAGAAGTAATTTTCTGGGATTCTTTGAAAGCTTATCTATATGGAAAAATTAAAAATTGGTTATTTTTGTTGTTTGTCTTTCGGCTTTTCTCGGTTAGGGGTCGCCACAGCAGAACTCCGGTCCACTAATGATTGGCAGTAGATTGTCACGAATGCCAAGGTGCCAGCTCAACATCCAACCTTCAACGAAGGCACGCCCATTCACACATGTCTTTTGAATGCCATCCAACCGTGGGGTGGACATGCAGACTTCACAAAGGGCACTCCCCGCACTCCAGTCAAGAATCGAATGGGAGAACCTCTTGCTGTGAGGTAACAACGCTACAGCTGCACCACCGCAGCTCTAAAAATTAAAAATTGGTACATATGTAAAAAAAAGAGTGAGATAAGGAGTTGATGTCTTAGCAGTCAAATATAGCTACATTAAAATCCAATTTAAAATCTTATGACAAATCAGTAAATGCTGAGTTGAAAATATTAAATCAGAAATAATGTATGTTGATGTACTTCACCATATAATATCAATAAATCTGGACAAATTAAAATTGCAAACTTAGTCAATGAACCCAAAAAGCTTACAGAGGTTGGCTGTTAGATCTAAGAAAAAACTACTAATCATATTAAAGAAATAATTTCCAAACAAGGTGATAAAAATAAAAAAGTGACTGATTTAAAAGACATATTAGAATGTTTTATGAAATTCTATGAAAAAAAATAATAACAAAGAGACAGAAATCAACAACATAACCAATGACTTTTTGAAAGACAATATAAGGTTTAAATTAACCAAATAACAAAGATCCAAAATTGATAGGACATTCTCTTTTAAGGAGCTAAAAGATCAATTTAATAATTTTAAACCAAATAAAGTCCCTGGACTTAATGGTATAATCCCAGAATTATACAAATTATTCCCAGAGAATATTTTAAATATCCTATTAAAAGTTTCTGAACAAGTTAAACATATGTCAGCCACCCCCCTCCTGGAAATATTCCCTGATATCTCTTATCTTGAAACCAAATAAAGATTCTAACTTATGTACTTCTTACCATCCTATTTCATTATTAAATGTTGATTATAAAATATGTATGTCTATTTTTGCAAAAAGATTGAACCTTATTATGCTAGGATTAATAAATGATGATCATACGGGTGTTATACTACATATAAAGGTTCAGAATAACATAATTAGGCTCATTACTTTAATAGATCTGGCTAATAAAAACAAAAAAGAACTGACTATAATAAGTCTAGATATAAATAAGTAAGGCTTTTGATTCTATTAGTTAGAATTATTTGTTCAAAGCACTTAAACAATATGAATTTTCCCCAGATTTTATAAATCTTATAACTAATCTATATAGTAACTTATTCTCTTTTATTAAAACTGGCTATTTTCTTTCTAGCTCTTTCAAAATATTAAAAGGTACGAAACAGGGTTGTCCCTTGCCACCTCTATTATTTTTTCTAGCAACTGAACCTTTCACAAACTTTATTAGATCTAATAACAAAATTCAGGGATTCTGCTAGATGACAGTTATTCCTGTAAAATTTAATTATTTGAAGATGAGATTTTAATAACAAGTGGTGGTGTTGAAGCTTCAATAGAAAATATAACTAAGTCTATTAATTACTTTGAAAAAATGTCAGGTTTAATGTTTAACTCTGATAAAGCAGAAACTTTACTTATTAATAAAAACTTAATTATTTAAGAAACTATAAAAATTTTATTTGGGACAATTTACAAATTAATTATCTTGGAATTATAATCAAATCTACTGCAAAAGACTCAATAACAGTAAATTATAGTAAGTTAATAGACACTGTTACTAAAATAATTATTGATTGGAGATTTTTTTACAATGGAAGATAGACTTACTTTAATAAAAATGATAATTCTACCAACAATACTTTTCTATCTCCAATCACTTATTATTCTTCCTTCCAAAAATCTGTAATAAATTAAATTCTACTCTTCTTAATTTTCTCTGGCTCCCCAATAAAACAAGAATATTCTTTGATTGGCATGTTAAAAGTTGGCAAGAAGATGGATTAAGTTTTCCAAATGTTGAATTATGTGCAAAATCTATAATTCTCAATTTAATATCTCTATGGTTAAATTCCTCTTACCAATCCACTTGGAAATCCATTCATGAAATATTAATAAATGATATGTTGTAGAATCTTTCTCTAAATGTGGAATTTTTACTGGATCTTGAAAGACGTACGTTTAAATGACAAGAAAAAGTACTATCCCTCTCCCTTCCCTGATTACAGCCTTACACATTTTTTTAAAAGATTAATGAATTATAATTATACAGTTAAAGAATTATTGTTTTTATTGTTCCCTATATCAAATGCTGTGGGTTGTTTGGGAACTTTTAATATAAACAAAATGCTAGACCTTAGAGATGCAAATTTAATCTTTTGGCATCTATTCTTAATTGGAAATAAATCACATAATACAGATTATCTTCTTGCAAGACATTGCCTAGAAAATAATAATTGGATGACTATACGATCTTGTAAAAAATGTTAGTGATAAAATCAAAATCTCCATGGATTTTCAAACAAAACATATTCCAAAGATGCTTGAGTTTTTTTTCAGAATCAATAGTAACTCAATAATAAATTATATATATCAATAATTTATAAAATAATAAGAGACGAGTTTGGTTCCACAGATTCATTATTTTGGAATTACTCAACTAAGATTAATGAGAAGGCCTTTTCTGATGAAAATAAATGCTTAATTCTTAAATCTGTGGGAAAATCTACTTCTTCTCTTTATTGGTAAATATATACCTAGAGATTTCTTCACAGAGCTTTTTTAACTCCACATGAATTTAGAAATTTTGCCCAAGCTTTGTGCAAAGATAATCCTTTCTAACTCCTCAATCTTATTTAGTGCCCCAGTTCCAGATTCCATTCCTAGGGTGCAGGTTCCTCTCCGGTTTACTATCAAAAATTTGAAGCGAACTCGGTCGACCCACATATGGTTGACCAAAAGAATTTGAATCTCACATTGTCGAACACCAAGATTGCCGAATCACAAACCAAATTCAACCTATGGATGGGTTTTAACATGGGTCGAGATAGGGGTGAGGTTTGTAATTCAGCAATATCGGCATTCAACATTGCCAAGCTTGACATTCTGATTCTCTACGGAAGTGGAATCGACCGAGTTCGCTTCGAATTTTTGATAGTAAACCGCCTCTCCTTTGGTCCATTTTAGCTACAGCAAGAAAAATAGTCACAAAGAATTGGAAATTTAAAACTTCTCTTTCTTTCACTTAATTCATTTAACAAAAATACCTGTAAAAAAGAATTGTCAACAGCCAAAATGAGAACTTTGAATATTACTCACCAGTTTAGATTTTGGTCAAAATTAAGTGATTTACTTGATAAATTTTAATGGTTTAGTTTTCTATGTTTGATTTTGTTCTGGACATTTGTAAATAGTTATATTTTTGTTTAATTTATCTTTAAATAATTTTGAACAATCTTTGTTTTTAAATTAATAAAGTTGTTTTACAATAAATATGAAGTTCAGCTGCAGAAAGAGTAGTACAAAACTAAATGCTTAGTGCACATTAGTGTCCCAATATTTATGTCCTAGAATCCTGCAACTCTGTTTGTATTTACTTTGTAACAATTAGACATAATACATGTAAATTGATAGGTAACCTCAATGATACTGTAAGTCTGAAATTAAGTCAGTGATTGGTTTAATAGACTGATTTAGCTAGCCCAGATATCAGGTTACATGTTGGGGCTGATACAAGTAACTATTTGCAATATAAGATCTTTTCTTTGCAGAACAAAACTTCATATCTAAGTACAGAACTGATGTCTGTCCCACTTTTTATTAGTTATTCATTCCTTATGGATCTATGTGTGTGTGTGTGTGTGTCTGTGTGTGTGTGTGTGTGTGTGTGTGTGTGTGTGTGTGTGTGTGTGTGTGTGTGCATGCATGTTTGGGGAGGAAAGAGTTGGCTGGTTGTAATACCTATAATTTCTGTGAAGGACAGAGATGTCATGGAAATTTCAGATTTGTACATTAGTCTTTTTATAATATTCCTACCAATTTTTTTTTCCTTTAGCTTTTCTTAGAAATATGTAAATAAAGATGCAGCACAGATAATAAAATTATTGTCTAAAATCATTTAATTGGACAGGCAGTAATATAAAAATACCGCACTGGACAGAATTATCTTATTTTCAGGCTCACATTACCATTTTTGCTTCACTTACATGTTGAATATTATAGCAATAACTTATGACTGGGTGTGGGTAATGTTGAATTTACCCATAGCTGGTGTGGTTTGGTCACAAGGGAGAAAGCCAGCTGTGGGTAAATCAGCATTACCCACACCCAGCCATGGTTTATTGATATTATACAATGACATTATTTAAGAAAAAATTAACTTACTTTTCTTAAATAATGTCCTTGTATAACAGCACTGTTGTGCTTTTCCACATTCTTCCCTGGTATCATGGGGCTTTCTTGATGTATTGTGCATGTGTATGGGACTTATGTTCCTATGCTTATGTAGTACATCAGTGTTGTGTAAAGGAAGCAATGGAGAAATAAGATCTCCATTGCTTTATTTTTTTGTTTGTTTGTTTTGTTTTTAATTTAAAAAAATGAAATCCAGAGACTTCAAACATACAGAAGAGATGAAAGACAGGACAGAGAAAATATAAGGATAATCAGGTATGTTTCTGTAGTTTTGCATAACGTACCCGGTTATTCTTGTATTTTTCTCTGTCTTGCCTCTCTTGTACTTTTGAAGTCTCTGTTTTTTGCATGTTTATTTTTTTTATAAATTAAAGAAAATTGGAATTTTTTGTAGTATATATTAATAGAAGAAAGTCTGGATGACTGGACTTGTTTCCACTGGTATATGCGCGATTTACAGCGGGCACATTGGTTGGGCTGACCAATTAGTATGCTTGCTTTTGACTGTTAATGGCCAGTCATTGTATAGTATGCACTTACTGCTTTTCAGATGCCTCCCAAAATTAGATCATACATCGTGGCTTACTTAGTGTATGCCTGGTTACATCCCTAAATAGGAACACCGTGCCTTGGTGTAGGTCTTTAGAAAATAGTCCTCGCAGTTTTATTATTAGGAAACAGTGACATAAACTCATTTTTGAGCCTGCTGGATAAATAAATAGTAAACAAACAAAAAACATCCTTTATGTTACAATGATTTCAAGTCCCATTGGCTGATTTTCCTTTATCACCTTATCTTGAAATAATACCAGCAAATGGCATATTCAGGGTGTATCTTGACACTTAGTGTTTTCATTGATGATTCCTTAGTCCCAGAAATGATCATAAAGGGCACCGTTACTTTTTAAGTATTGTGACCTTGGCTTTGCATTTAACTTCCATTGCTCTGACGTTGTAGGCTATCCTGCCTAGCTGCCTTCACTAGCTCAGAATGCACTTTTTCAGTTAGAATGTAAGCTAAGCTATTGAGTAAAATGTGATAGCAGTGTAAAATAAAATTAATAAAAGCATTAAATTCTAATATTAGATTCTGTTCTTTCTCTCTCATTATTTTAGTGAACTGCATTATATTTTTGCACATTAGTAACTCATAGAGAATTAGAATTTTTAGTATTACCCTTAGCATTTGGATCTCCTATATATCCTTTTCAATATTGGCTACCACAAGTGGAAGGAAATTATATAGATTTCTTTAACAGAACGCACAAGCTGGAACATTGCACTGATACTATGAACTGACTAATCTGTGGACAACATTCTCCTGTATATGAACCATGTTTTCTTCATCATTCAGTTAACATATGTAAATGGACTATATTGCCTTCCACTTTTGAAATGTTTACTGAAGTTGCTCCACAATTTATATGTTTAGTAACTAATGAATCATTGTCATATAGTCTTGGTCATCCTTTTGTAAGATGCTTAAGTAATGTTACACATTTGATTTGGCATAATGAATCTTACGTATTTACTCCTGAGATTCATACTAGAATATCTTTTCTCTGGCTACCAGAAGCTCTGTATTATCCCAACCTCACCTTTTCATTGAATTCTTTGTACACAGTAATTAATAACACTCATCAGTTACAAAAACATTTATAGATTGTGAATCACAGTATATTGCATCGTGAAATAAACAGTATAATTGTGGGCAATAAATGCATCCATTTCCCAAGAAGAATTGAATCAGATACAGCACATAACTGGTGGTATACATTCACCAGATGGTCATCATCAGGGACCAAAGTGTTAAATTGGATAATCTGCCCCAAATTAATAATATTAATAATACTAGTTTTATTAACCATTTAGAATTGATGTTTAACACAATGTATATACAAAAGGCTTCTCAAGTATTATTAGTTTCCTATACCTAAGTCAGTAGTCAAAGGACTGAGTATGATAAGAATGTGATATGAATGGTATACCTTGAATGTAAGTGAGTTGACTGCTGGCTTGGTATGGTAAAACTGATACAGTAAATGGTTAATATTCTTTATGCTGTATTTTCCTCTATTTTATTTCTATATAACTATGGGAATGAGGTTACTTATGACTTGTTTTTCACATTCCTTCTTGTTCTAAGTAACTATGTGAATGAGTAATTTATGACTTGTTTTTCACATTCCTTCTTGTTTTTGCACAAGCTCCATGACCCTGAGACCTGGCAGATAACTTGTTTTGCGCATTCCTTTATGTTTTCAGTGAACAATAGGAGCTTACTTGGAGCATTCCTGGTGGTCTGGCCAATGTCAATGTTTTGTTTCAACATAATCTTTGCTAACTCTGTGTGTGTCAGCACACATAACTTCTAAAAGATGGGACTTTCTGTTCAGTTAGACAGAAGCCTCACCTGTGGAGTGGACGCACTGCTCAGGGACTTTCCTGATAGAGACTCCTGCCTGGCTGAAAAGGGGCTTCCCAGTCAAAGTGTTGGCAAGGATGAAGCTTTTAACTTTATTGGTGATGTATTAATTGTGTTATTTCTTGATATACTATGATGAATTTGTTTATTTAAGTTATACTATGTTGTGTTATATGTATTGTCTAATTTTACTGTAAGAAGGTGACTATTACTTGACTTCTTTATCTTGATCATTTCAGGAATGTCATATGAATGTGTAAATATTCAAATGTTTTGGTTTCATAAGGAAGAAACACTTGAAGTTTGGCTGGAAAGAGCAAATGGACTTTAATCTGTCTTTTCTTAAGTTATTTTATTAAAGGTAAAAAGCATTTCGTCTTGGATATCAAAGCAGCAGAATAGTCATTGTCAAACCTTATTATTTTATCTTCTAGCTTGATGGGAGATTTTGTCCAAGCTGTTTTGAGGATTAAGTCTTTGTCCTGTGATGAAAAAATCTCACAATAGTAGATCTCAGTGGTGGGTTGTTTTTAGAGGAGGAAGTAGCCAAGGACCTTTGTGCTCTCTCAATGCCATATGACATAGCTTCAGATAAAGAGTTTTAGGGATACAGGATGTCAAAAAGTTTGTCATACTTCCCCCTTCAATTTTTTTCAGGCAAACCAAGGATGCAGACATTGTTTCTCTGAGACCTGTTTTCTAGAGCATCTATTTTATTCAAGAGTAGAGTATTTTGTTTCAGTAAAAATTCAATGTTGTTTCCATCCTCCAATAATCTCCCTTCCATGTCACTTAAGGCATCCGCTATTCTTGATATTTATATTTTCTGCTGTTTAAGAGACTCTTGTATTCGTTCCATCTGTTTTGGGCATTTTTCTGTAAAATTGTCTAAAATGTTGCCCATTTTGTCCATTTTCAAGGAAAGTTATTTTATATTGGTAAGAACAGACTGAAATTCCTTTTTCAGAGATGAGTCCTGAGAGCTTGTTTTTGTGCAGCTCATGTGGGATTATAACTATTGAAACATTCCATACAAAAGTTTGACAGAAAAATAATATTATTATCCTTTAGAACAACTCAAATCAGTAGTATTTGGTTAAAAACTTGAATAGTACAACATAAAAATATAATTTTCTGTCAGAATTAAAAATAAATTAGCAGAGCAGGAGAAATCTACTGCTAGTCTGTCAGCATCCTAGTCATGCCCATGTTTACCACTCTTGTATGTGATCTTGTGACTGTCTCTCTTTTTGAATCATGTGCTGGCTATTATCAAGACATTTGCCAGACAAAAGTCTAGAATGGTCTCTCCTTCTTTATTCCTGTTACCCCACACATGTGGACCCAAGCAGTCCTCATATCCTATTCTGTCTGCCCTGATATGTGCATTCAAGTCATTCATTTTCAACACCAGTTCATGATGTTCTACTTTATCTAGTAGGCCCTGCAACTGCTGCCTGAATGTACACTTTTCCTCATTATCACAACCCAGCTGTGGTGCTGAAATTATTAATATTGTCCTATCTTTACAGTGGAGTCTGATTGCCATAAGTCTGTTACTAATTCTGATGATATCCCTCACTGCCTTCTGAAGCCTCTCTCTCACCACAATTCCCACACCATTTCTAGCCTGTCCTCCTCCTGAGTGGTGGAATCGGGATCCCAAGTCAAGTGGTTTCACTGCACTGCCCTTCCATCTTGTCTCTTGGGTACATAAGATATCTAGCCTCCTCCGTATCATCATGACATCTGCTTCCAAGCTGTGTCCTGTCAGTGAACCTACATTAAGTGTAGCAATTCTCAATCATGTTTAGAAGGTTGACAAGTCCAGCTTTCGCTCAACAGAGCTATCCCAGGTAACCCAGACTGGGCAACTAGATACCAGCCTGCTTATTGACCCAAGGCTGCTGGGCTTTATGGTGGCCACACAAATAGGGCTACATACACCCCTCTCACCATTAGCATGGGTTCGTGGCATAGGTTGGGGTCCTCAACCCACTTACCACTGGTAACTACCCACCCCCATTTTGGTGATATTAATCAACATGACCAAATCACTTACAGTCATATTTCACACCACTGAGTGGCTATCCATGCTGCAAAGTGCAGTCTGTGATATGTGTTCTCTTATCTTGAGGGTATTGTACACCACAGTAGCTGTCCAAAGCAGTTCGTCTGTACAACTCTTACCCCCACAGGGCACCATGTAGAGCCTGTGCTGCTGCCCACAGCTCCATTCTTTGTTGAGTTCTGAGATGGAAACACTCAGCATAATTTTTGTAGCTGGGAGGAACCCTACAGAGACAAGGGGAGAATGTGCAAACTCCAAAAGGCATTGACCAGAGGTCAGGATAGAACCTTGTACCTTGTGAATTGGAGGCAAAGACCTTAACCATTATGGTCTTTGGTCTCCACAAAGTGGCTACAGAACCATGTTAACTTGTCATTTTACATTAAGCTGTGTATATTAACTTTGTAACAACTGTACCTGAATATATTATATTTAAGTCTGTGTAATAGTTGTTTTTTTTTATTTTCTCTCCATCACTTCACTGAAAATAGGTACTGCCTAGCTGGACATTTCTTGTCATCAAATAAAAATAAATAAATAAATTGATTGAATAAATAAGCAACTAAATAAAAGGTAGTATCTGAAGATATTTTTTCAGCAGTGTTGTTTTGTATATTGTTTAACTAAAGTTTTGTATATTGTTTAACTAAAGTTTTGTATATTGTTTAACTAAAGCTCACTGAATTTGAATGTTTAACTGATGCCAGTCTTACTTAATTTTAGCTATTTCTGAACACAGAGTGTTTTTTGTACGCATCGTTAATTATTTGCTTTAAAATCTAATAGCTTCAAAAAAATCTACTGATTGTAGTTAATACTTAATGAACCAGAACTATCAAATAGCTTATGTACTTACCACACAGGACGAGAAGTGGGTTCAGCTTCCTCCACAATTATTGTGGCCTATATATCAGCAGAGAAAGAATCTATTTCCAAATGGCAAGATTCCCAGATCTGCATGGATTGCATGCTGTGCACTGTTCAAAGTATTCTGATGGCTAGCCTGGTCAGTTTGCCTTCAGGATATTTTCCAGTTATGATTACAAGCTGAACTCATGAAATGCTTAGTGTTATTACTACATATCTTATTGCAGTTTGCATTATGAGTGTGAAAACTTGAGACTTAAGTTCAGAATAGTTTTAGTAGTGAATGAATTTCAACAGTAAAAGAACACAATTAGTCGAATAACTAGGTGACAAAGTGCCCTGATAAAAAGGGAAAATTCTGATGACCCCCCCCCACTAACCCCCAATAACCACATGAAATCAGCCATAGTAAAGTATTTTGCTTTTCATTTTTTTCTTTTGTGTTAGAGAACCTTTACTTTACTTACCAAGTGAGTGTAATGTTATAGTGAAAACAAAATATTATATACTCATTGCTGGATCTGGTCATGTTTATAACATGCTTTTATCTGGAAACAGAGTATGTTACTTCAGAGTAAGGAAGAAGTGATGGCAACATTATCAAAAGCAGATCTATCAAGATCTATCAAGATCAAAACCACATTTCCATGTGTGATGCTGGAACTTTTCAGTCTTTGTAATGACTCTCTAATTTGGAGCAACAGTACAAAACATTATTAAAATATTAATCCAGTACACTCAGAGCTAAATGCAAATGCATCAAATATGTGTGCGTGTGTGTGTTCTTGTATAGATATATGTCGCTTTCACATGTCAACTTAGTCATCTCTATACCCTTCCCTAACCTTACTCTAACTGAAACAAGAAAACAAGGCACATACAAGCCCACCTCTGATGATGAAACTTTTGGTACATCAGAAAGTTTTGGCATTAAAACAAACTCCCACTTACTGCAAAAACAAGCAGATCCCAAACTTAAAAAAAACACTCAGTGTTCCTATTTCTGAAAACTCCAGCAACTGACAATCAGTAAGTCTGATAAAAGAAGACATCAGTAAACTCTTGACAAAGTGTGCATTTGACATAGTTACTGCAACTATATATATATATATATATATATATATATATATATATATATATATATATATATATATATATATGGGGGTACTTTTGAAGAACGAAAGTTCACTACTTCGAACTTCAAAAGTACACCCACACTAACGCGAAAGTGCACTTTCACAAAAGTGCACTCTCGCGAACCGCTACACCGAATGGGCTAGCAGTCACAGACCTTAGGGTTAGGGCACGGGTTAGGGTAAGGGGATAGTTAGTAGGGCTACCCCCTTACCTTGACCTGTGTCCTAACCCTAAGGTCCGTGACTATCGCACCACAGTGGAAGACATTCCTAATTGGGCTATGTCCTCCACTGTGGTGCGATAGTCACTGACCTTAGGGTTAGGGCATGGGTTAGGGTAAGGGGATAGTTACTAGGGCTATCCCCTTACCTTGACCTGAGCCCTTACCCTAAGGTCCGTGACTATCGCACCACAGTGGAGGACATAGCCCATTTTTCAATGTCCTCCATTGTGGTGCGGTAGGTTTGGTCTAGTGAGCTTAAGCAAAACTGCATTTTCGTTAAAGTGCACTTTCGCTTAAGTGGGGATGTACTTTTCCATTTCGAAAAAGTACATTTTTGTTTTAGGAAAGTACACCCATATATATATATATATATATATATATATATATATATATATATATATATATATATATATATATATATATATATATATATATATATATATATATATATATATATATATATATATATATATATATATATACACACACACACATATATATATATATATATATATATATATATATATATGTGTGTGTGTGTGTGTGTGTGTGTGTGCATATATGAACATGTTTTTATTGTTTTTCTTTGTAATTGTTTTTGCATGCAGCAAGGGTATTCCTTGCTCATGCATGTGCCCTGCACAGCATCCAAGTGCTCCAGATTATGTGGAACTATCCACATTTAAAGGCTCTCTGAGGTGCTTTTCTGCTGTTCTGCATTGAATACTGTTAGCTCTGCTTTGCCTTTTTTGATTGGTTTCCATACCGCAAATAGAGCCAATTGGCACTGAGGTATACCAAGAAACGATTTTCTAGGCAAAGCATGTGAATGAGATGAGAAATAAATTGGCCAGTCAGTACAGGACTTTCCCCTAACAACACAGCCAATAGTAACACCACAAGGGTTGAAAAACAGGCATCACAGAACACTTATTCTTCCATTTACTTTATATTTTTGGAATACACTTCTTTTTCTGGAAGAGTTTTGGAGTTTTCCTTCAAGAGCTGCTGCCAGCATTCTTAATGAAGGAGTGAGGACTTGGAGAACCTCACGAATGCATTGTAGAAGGAGATTTGGATTGAAGGACTAGGGGACAAGAAGTGGGCAAGCTGCAGACTGTAGAAGTGTGCACTGCAGAGTGCTACCAGTCCAAACCTTTGCTCAACTTACAGAAAGATCTTAATTCTATCTTACTCTTAAAGTGTGAGGTTTATTGAGCATAGTTAAGATGTTGGGATGGTGACACTTCTGATGGGCTGGTTAGAATGATTTGTGGAGATTGTCTGCCTTCCGTTTGTTTTTTTTTGTACCACAGTTACTGGAGTTTAGAGCTGCCTACCTTGTTTTTTTTTTTTCTTCTAGAGCCCACTGTGGTTTCTGATCGAGCTGCTTGACATATCTGTACATAAGTAAGTTCCCAGCTTCATTTGGCTCAGTTGGCCAAGGTTAGGTTTAGAAAGAGGTTATTTTTTATTTTTATTCATTTGTGTTGTTTTATTTTTCATGGGAAGGTCTGCACAGAAAAGTAAGCTTTCCTTCGTGAATTAGAATGGATTGTAGTGGGTCAGTAATAGTATTTAAAGTCATTAATGCCAGATTGGAGGTTAATGTTGGTTAATGCTACTTCATTTCATTCGGTTATTCTATATGAGGATTAGAAAGAGGCTTGGTTTTCATTTTTTTTTTGGGGGGGGGGCTGCATATAAGTTGCCTTTTCCTTGGTGAGTTGGTGCAGATTATAATGGGTCAGTAATTGTAGACATCAGTTTTATACTTTGTCATATTGAAGGAAATGAAATACAGGTATATGCAAACTCTGTTCTATTAAGGTTTTGAATTTGATTGCAGTCATTATTTCAAAACTGGAGATTTATGCCTGTTGCTGCTAAGATAATGTATATTGATGCAAACCTGTTTACACTATTAACTTTTAAAGCAGTGGTCCCCAACCACCACCAGGCTGTGGTTCATTTTGTACCAGGCCATACAGAAAGAATAAAAAACATTTTATGTTGGGCACACAACTATTCAGAAAAAAAGTTTGTGTGTGTGAGTGAATATGTGCATGAAAGCAGGATGTATGTGTGTGTGAAAGCAGAAGAGACTGTGTCTGTATATGAGACAGTGAACAGTGAGACTGACCAAGCCATTATTTTACAATTGCTAAACATCGCTTTTGGCGTTTAGCTAGTGTAAAACCAAAATAAATGAAACCGAAAAAAAGTGTGTGTGTATATGTATGTTTCTGTCTGCATGTGTGAGTGAATGCCTGCACAAAAGCAGAAGAGACTGTGTGTGTGTGTGTGTGTGTGTGTGTGTGTGTGTGTGTGTGTGTGTGTGTGTGTGTGTGTGTGTCTGTTTGTCTGTGTTAGGGTTGCCAACTGTCTGGAATTCTTGTCCAGAAAAAATAGAATCAAATTGTAAATAAAAAATCAGAAAGATGTCTGTAAAACTGAAGGGCTTTAGGACCTTGTGGAAAATGTCTTTAAAACTGGACAGCTTTAGAACCCTGCAGGATACTTCTATAAGGAAAGAACAGCAAGCCGCAGAAACCTCTAGGAGAGCATTGAGCTGCTGAGCAATCAGTGGCGGCTGGTGACTTCAAATCAAAGGGGGGCTGCAGGAGACAGCTGAATGGGTGTGGTCAATGGGAAAGGGTGTGGCCAACTAGAAAGGGGAGGGGCTATGCTCAAAACCACAAAAACTGTAACTTTAATTAAATACTCTGCCCTGGGTACCAAATCATCATTATAGGAATCCAATCAAGACAAAATGAAGTGTAGAAGAAAAACATATTTCAATCCATTGGTGGCATGACAGCTTACTTAATATCTAGATGGAAACAAAAAGGTTGTGAGGCATGAACAAATAAATTACTTTTTAAATACATTACTGGAATGCTAGTCAAAATCAAGTATAGGAAAAACAAGCAGCACTCAACTCAAACCACTTCTCCTTGTACTCCAGTTCTAATTATAAATTTATATTCGGGTTTATTAAAGTACCAAGTAACATGCTGAAGTAGCAATCTCTGTCATACCCCCACTTGTAAAAATGTTTCTTATCCAAAAAAGACCTGCTGCCTGACAACAACTATCTACTTGTTTCATGGGGAAAACATGATCAAAGTAAAAAATGAAAAGCAAACAGGAAACAAGCTCAACATACATTGCTTAAAGGATTACTGCACAGGATATGGACCACACTTGATAGATTGGCATTCTGTTTAGTTTGCAGGTAAAGTCTGTAATGAGCTCTTAAAATAATGTAATCCTGTCCTTTATTACAAATACTGTCATATGCATTTCAATACCCAAGGCTTATATGTTATCTAGTTATGTAAGTATTCTCTGCATGGCAACAACAGAAAGGCTTTCAATGTTGGCAGTTCTTTAGCAGTATGCTTATTAAAACTTACTTGCATCTTACAATCTCAGACAAGCTTACCTGATGGTCATTAAAGCATTGCTACTTAAACACAGAGCAACGTACACTGCAACAACATGCATTTTCTGAATAATAGTAAGCATAAATCAACAGTATAAAAATATGACAGAAACCAGAACATTCTGCAAAATCAAGGACAGATGAAAAGCCATTGTAGTACTTGTGTCTACCTTGGATGGGGGGGATAGTCTGCACATTTACACTGCATAACTGCTCTTTGCCTTGCTTGGACACATCCAGAGTCACTACATGGGGGAGTGGGGTGCAACAAGTATGTCACAATTTGAAATGTCTCTGGCTGATTGCGATGGCCCTGACACATTTGTCATACCTCTCAACCTCAGAGCAAGAAATCTGGACAAAGCCATACATAGAAGTGGGACAAAGGCCCAAAAATAAGGACAATTTTTAAATATTGCTCTTATAAACTTAGAAAGATAATGGTCTTGCATTAGTATGAATTTTCTGAAGGATATGAAATCTGAAACTGAAATGTCTGTCATTATTTTCTAACTTCAGTCTTTAATGATTTGCCACTAATTTGCCAAAAAAAAACACAATTTTATGAAAAATGGACCAAAAATGTGATTCAGAAATATAAAATAGCCACACATTACAGCTGGGAACCTGTCAAAGAAGGGACACTTTTTAATATTAGTACTGCTAACTTGAGCAGCTGACAAATAAAAGAATCTACATGCATTTCGGAAATAAAAGTAATCTATAACTGATTATTACAGTTATTTATTAATTGTAAACCCTCCATGTTTTCTTCCAAAATTGCCATTTTGCAGAGTGATTATTAGGGGAAGAGCAACATTTTGAGCCAAAATCGGGGACAGTTGAGAGGTTTGGATATGCCTAATTCTATAAAGCAATTTATTTGCATGTACCTCTCAACCTGTTAATGAAGGAAATCTGGACAAGGCCAAATATATGGGGGGAACATATAAACAGTACTAAAAATTGCTCTTGTATAAACTGAGACAGTTGATAGAATAACAGTTTTTACTTTAGCATGCATTTTTCTGAAGGTTATGAAGTCTGAAACTCAGTGTCTGTCATTATTTAGTGACTTCATTCCTAAATGATTTGACAGAAAACCACAAATTTTATGAGGAACAAACGAAAAATAAAAAGCAAAAATCTATTCATTCTGCAAAAATCTGGACAGTTGAGAGGTATAGTTCAGCCGGGGCTGCCTTTGAGTTTGCTGCCCTTCCCCCCTCACAAAATCATGGTTGAATGGAGCTTCCCCCCTACAGCCATTCCAATGGTATCTTGTTTTAAATTTAATAAAGAAGTGATAAACCTGTTTTGTTTCTTTATCCTTTGTTCCTAGGATTAAGAAAGGCTTACTGCAATGCTGAAGCCTTAACCCTAAAAGTATCTGAATGTCAGCGAGCCTCTTTAATTCAGAGTCCCCTTTCCTGCTATGTTTTTCTCCTCTTAGTCATCACAGTATAGGAAATGTTCTCACTTGGAAAGCTGCATGCTAATGTGGTAATCTGGGTCACTAGCTAATGTTTATTAACTATGTGCCACTCCACAGAAATGGTTGTGAATCTAGACTAATTTGGCAGAGCAATATTATTTCCTGTTTTTCCTATAGGGATGAGTGAATACTGTCTTTTGATGATAATCATTCATTCACTCTTATGGAAGTAATTGTAAGTCATACTAAAACTATATGTAAGTATATGGGAGCTGTGTGTGTGTGTGTGTGTGTCTTTGTGCATGTATGTCTGAATGTTTGTGTAATTGTGTTTGAGTAGGAGGGTACTTATGCGAGTGTGAGGCCTTGCTGCTAGTGGGAACATAAGAGTGGTCGGGTCTGAGAGCAGATAGTGTGATTCAGAGACATGATAAAGGATTGCTAATGCTGTGCTTTTCAGTGTCACTTAACACATCTCTGAATCTAAGGCTCTCTTCATCATATTAATTGCCCACCTCACATTGGCAAATTTTAGCTGGAGGAGAGAATTTTTTATGAACCTCCTGTGTCTTTTAGCTAAGCCATGTTGCCTCTGTATATCTACTGTAGTTCTTTTTCCCCTGGTAAGAAGAGGTGAATAGGTAATGATAGACTGATATAGAAGCCATTAATGTTATGTTGTCTGAACACAAATGATAATGAAAAAGAATAATGTAATCTGAACTGGGAGCAGAGTTTTTCTCTCATTATAAAGTGAGTTCCAAAAGCTTAACAGTGTCTAATTCTGTGTCAGTAACTAACAGTTAACATTTTTAAATTCTGCTCTGACATTGACTCTAGCTAGAAATCTAAATTTCATAAAGGGTGACAGAGTAAAAGTGAAGTTAACTTTCAAGCACCACATTAATAATACTTTTAATTAAAATTCCCTTGGCAGATAATATAGAGCTTTTCTTATTTTTAAGTAGGTAGAAGTTCATTAACACTTGCCATCTATATTGAGAGAGAGGAGATACCTTGACAGACTTCATCTGTTTCTGATGCAATTCTTTTTTCCATTTCATACAAATAGAAATGTCGAAGACATTCTGTGTTCTTAAAATATAACAGAGTTAAAAAAAAATACTTAACAAAAGCTAAAGTCTCTTCTGATGAAAGTTCTCCTGCTGAGAAACACTGAGGATTCTGGGAAATTGTGCACCCATTTCCACTTTACTAATTTTCACTGAAATTGTCACAGTGAATGGATTGAGTGCAGCTGCTGCTCAGTGGCGGCTGGTGACTTCAAATCAAAGGGGGGCTGCAGGAGACAACTGAATGGGTGGGGTCAATGGGGAAGGGGTGTGGTCAACTAGAAAGGGGAGGGGCTAAAACCACAAAAACTAACTTTAATTAAATACGCTGCCCTGGGTGGCAAACCATCATTATGAGAGTCCAGTCAAGACAAAAATAAGTGTAGAAGAATACAAATATTTCAATGCATTGGCTGCATGACAGCTTACTTAATATCTAGATGGAAACAAAAGGTTGTGAGGCATGAAAAAATAAATTACTTTTTAAATACATTACTGGAATGCCAGTCAAAATCAAGTATAAGAAAAACCAGAAGCACTCAACTCAAACCACTTCTCCTTGCACTGCAGTTCTAATTATAATTTATATTCAGCTTTATTAAAGTACCAAGTAACATGCTGAAAGTAGAAATCTCTGTGATGCCCCCGCTTGTAAAAATGTTTCTTATCCAAAAAAGACCTGCTGCCTGACAACTATCTACTTGTTTCATGGGGAAAACATGATCAAAGTAAAAAATTAAAAGCAAACAAGAAACAAGCTCAAGATACATTGCTTAAAGGATTACTGTACAGGTTATGGACCACACATGATTGGCATTCTGTTTAGTTTATGGGTAAAGTCTGTAGAGATGACTGGAAGTCTCCAACAAGTGTAATGAGCTTTTTAAAATAATGGAATCCTGTCCTTTAATACCCAAGGCTTATACATTATCTAGTCAAGTATTCTCTGCATGGCAACAACAGAAAGGCTTTCAATGTTGGCAATTCTTTAACAGTATGCTTATTAAAGCTTACTTGCATCTTACAATCTCAGACAAGCTTACCTTATGGTCATTAAAGCATTGCTACTTAAACACAGAGCAACAGGCACTTTCTGAGTAATAAGCATAAATCTGAGTAATAAGCATAAATCAACAGTACAAAAATATGACAGAAACCAGACCGTTCTGCAAAATCAAGGACAGATGAAAAGCCACTGTAGTACTTGTGTCTACCTTGGATGGGGGGACACACTGCACATTTACACTGCATAACTACTCCTTGCCTTGCTTGGACACATCTTGAGTCACTACATGGGGGAGTGGGGTGCAACAAGTATGTCACAATTTGAAATGTCTCTGGCTG
The DNA here is from genome assembly GCF_019279795.1 of Protopterus annectens. Taxonomy (NCBI): domain Eukaryota; kingdom Metazoa; phylum Chordata; order Ceratodontiformes; family Protopteridae; genus Protopterus; species Protopterus annectens. The sequence continues at coordinate 870,869,855 of NC_056743.1, forward strand.
ACTGTGATGGCCCTGACACATTTGTCATACCTCTCAACCTCAGAGCAAGAAATCTGTTCAAAGCCATACACATAAGTGGGTCAAAGGCCCAAAAATAAGGACAATTTTTAAAATATTGCTCTAATAAACTTAGAAAGATAATAGAATAGGTCTTGCATTAGTATGAATTTTCTGAAGGGTATAAAATCTGAAACTCAAATGTCTGTCATTATTTTCTAACTTCAGTCTTTAGTGATTTGTCACTAATTTGCCAAAAAACACAACTTTATGAAAAATGGACCAAAAGTGTGATGCAAAAATATAAAATAGCCACACAATACAGCTGGGAACCTGTCAAAGAAGGGACACTTTAATATTAGTACTGCTAACTTGAGCAGCTGACAAAATAAAATAATCTACATGCATTTCAAGTAATCTATAACTTTGATTATTACAGTTATTTCTTAATTGTAAACCCTCCATGTTTTCTTCCAAAATTGCTATTTTGCGGAGGGATTATTAGGGGGAAGAGCAACATTTTGAGCCAAAATCGGGGACAGTTGAGAGGTTGGCTATGCCTAATTCTATAAAGCAATTTATTTGCATGTACCTCTCAACCTGTTAATGCAGTAAATCTGAACAAGGCCAAATATATTGGGGGAACATATAAACAGTACTAAAAATTGCTCTTGTATAAATTGAGACAGTTGATAGAATAACAGTTCTTAATTTAGCATGCATTTTTCTGAAGGTTATGAAGTCTGAAACTCAGTGTATCATTATTTAGTGACTTAATTCCTAAATGATTTGCCAGAAAACTACATATTTTATGAAGAACAAACCAAAAATAAGAAGCAAAAATCTATTCATTCTTTGAAAATCTGGACAGTTGGGAGGTATAGTTCAGCTGGGCCTGTCTGAGTTTGCTGCACATCCCCCCTGACGAAATCATGGTTGAATGGAGCCTCTGCAGCCATTCCAATGAACCATTACTTGGCTATTTCACTCCATTTACCATAAACACTAATGTGCATACTGCTTTACTTCTATGATGAGTTGGACTTCATTTGAAAGTTTTATTTTGTATTTTACAGCACAGACACTAAGTAATCTGCTAAACAAAGCAATGAAGTCTCACAATGAAAACTTAGCATTAAAACTTCTCTGCCCTTGAAACTCACATTCATTGAAACAGCATTGAAACCCACATTCAAAGAAAATACATTTTGCCAGTGGCAGATAAAGATTAATTTTGGGCTGTTTTCAAATCATAGGCCCCTTGCATATGAAACATACATGTGCTCTTTGATACACCTTCCTCATTGTACTAAATTATATTCCTTGTACAATACAGTACAGTTGTTAGAGGGCGTTTTAAATTTGTTTTGAACATTTTTCCAGTAAGCAATGAAACAAAACGCATGCACCCATAATGGCAAAACTGCCCAGTTCAGAACATTTATCATAAAAGTCTACTCAGACTTCCACAGTCCACCATTATCAGTAAATATGCACAATTCTACAGTCCGCCATTATCAGTAAATATGCACAATTCTATAGTCCATTATCAGTAAATATGCACAATTCTACAGTCCATTATCAGTAAATATGCACAATCTCTGAAGAAGTAAAAGTCATCTAAATAATTCCACATTAAAGAAATCTGTAACTAATGAAGAGGTTGCTGCTAGCAAACACCTTTATATTTCATGGTTTCATCGAAAAATAAAGTGTCTGTTGCCCCTCAGGAATAAATTGCCTATATTACATTAAAAAATGATAAGCTAGTAATATTGCAAGAGGAAATGGATGGCAAACTGATAACAGACTCATAGTTAGTATCTTCACCAAGGAGAACAGTCTCAGTACAGCAGCATCCACCCCTTGTTGGAGTAGAACCCACAGCCTTCTGCATCAAAAGCAAGTACACAACCTGTTGTGTTATTAACAAGGCAAACCAACTTCACTTAAGCAACACTAAACTTCTGTTCCCCTGCAGCTCTCAGCTCCTTGTAAAATCTACTCAATACTCAACTGCATCTCAACTTCGCAGCACAAGAAAACTGGAAAAAGCCAAAATGAATTGGGGGGGTGGGGTCAAAAGCCCAAAAACCAGGGACACATTAAACATTGCTTTTATAATCTTGGAAAGTTGCTAGAATAAAATGCTGTGTTACCACCATACATTTTACTGCCAAGGTCCCTGTGCAAAACAGTCAGAGCAACATACCACTACGCCAAATCAGCTGCTTTGTGAAAGAGAAATGCTGCGTTACCACCATACATTTTACTGCCAAGGTCCCTGTGCAAAACAGTCAGAGCAACATACCACTATGCCAAATCAGCTGCTTTGTAAAAGAGAGGAAGACTGAAACTTAAATGGCTATCATTTAGTGAATTTAGTTCTCACCATAGCTGTCAACCTCTTAGTACAAAACACCTGGACAAACCCAGTAATGAGGGAATACAGCCCTCAAACATATTCATTGAATTCAGTTCTTGCCATAGCTGTCAACCTTAGCACTAAAAACCTGGACGAAGCCAATAATGGGGGAATACAGTCCCAAAAATAGGGACAAATTTCAAATATTCATCCTATAAACTTAGAAAATTGCCAGAATAAAAGGTTGTGTTACAGTTGTGTTGCTATGTATTTTCTGAAGAACATGAAGTCTGAAATTCAAATGCCTGTCAATTTTACTGCTGACAGAACAAAAACAATTTTCAGCAGAGACCCAGGGAGAAATACTGCAGACACGTCTTTGTAAAATGACAGGGCATCAGAGCAAATCCACACAAACACAGGGAGGAGATGCAGACTCCACACAGAAGGCACCCCAGTCAAGAATCAAACCAGAAAACCTATAGCTGTGAGGCAACAATACTACCACTGCACCATCAAATATGCAAGGAATTAAACATTCAGAAACCTGAAGTCTGAAATTCAAATGTCTGTCAATTTTATTTAACATTTGTTAATCAGGACAGTCTGACTTAGAACAAAAAAAAAATTTCAGCAGAGGCCCAGGAAGAAATAATGCAGACATGTCTTTGTAACATGGGAGGACACAAAAGCAAACCCACACAAACACAGGGAGAAGATACAGACCCCACAAAGAAGGCACCCTAGCCAAGAATCAAACCTGAGGACCTGCAGCTGTGAGGCAACTGCACCATCAAATATCAAGCATTGCAACATTTACAAACCACAGATATTATGAGGAACAGATCAGATCAACTATGAGGGAAAACTCTGCAATTTTTTTACAAATGGTGGTGGGTACGGAATTCAGGTCTTTAACACCTGCATACAAGGTACAGGGTTCAAGCCTGAGGTATTCCCTACCACACAAACACACACACATACACCTGTAGTAGCAAACCACAAAAACTAAATATACTGCCCTGGGTGCCAAACCATAATTATGAGAGTCTAATCAAGACAAAATGAAGTGTAGAAGAATAAAAATATTTCAATGCATTGGCTGCATGACAGCTTAATATCTAGATGGAAACAAAAAAGGTTGTGAGGCATGAAAAAATAACTTACTTTTTTTAAATAAGTTAATGGAATGCCAGTCAAAATCAAGTATAAGAAAAACAAGCAGCACTCCTCTCAAACCACTTCTTGCACTGCAGTTCTAATTATAATTTATATTCAGCTTTATTAAAGTAACAAGTAACATGCTGAAAGCAGAAATCTCTGATGCCCCCACTTGTAAAAATGTTCCTTATCCAAAAAAAGACCTGCCGCCTGATGTCTACTTGTTTCATGGGGAAAACATGATCAAAGTAAAAAATGAAAAGCAAACAAGAAATAAGCTCAAGATACATTGCTTAAAAGGATCATTGTACAGGTTATGGACCACGCGATTGGCATTCGGTTTACGGGTAAAGCCTGCAGAGATGACTGGAAGTCTCCAAGTGTAAAGAGACTCTTAAAATAATGTAATTCTGTCCTTTATTACAAATACTGGCATATGAATTTCAATACCCAAGACTTATACATTATATAGTTAAGTATTCTCTACATGGCAACAGAAAGGCTTTCAATTTTGGCAATTCTTTAACAGTATGCTTATTAAAGCTTACTTGCATCTTGCAATCTCAGCCAAGCTTACCTGATGGTCATTAAAGTATTGTTACTTAAACACAGAGCAACAGGCACTTTGAGTAATAAGCATAAATCAACAGTACAAAAAATATGACAGAAACCAGACCATTCTGTAAAAATCAAGGACAGATGAAAAGCCACTCTAGTACTTGTGTCTACCTTGGATGGGTGGGATTCTCTGCACATTTACACTGCATAACTACTCCTTGCCTTGCTTCGACACATCCAGAGTCACTACATGGGGGAGTGGGGTGCAACAAGTATGTCACAGTTTGAAATGCCTCTGGCTGACTTGTGATGGCCCTGACACATTTGTCATACTTCAACCTCACAGCAAGAAATCTGGACAAAGCCATACAAAGAAATGGGACAAAGGCCCAAAAATAAGGACAATTTTTAAAATATTGCTCTTATAAACTTAAAAAGCTAATAGAGGTCTTGCATTAGTGTGAATTTTCTGAATGGTATGAAATCTGAAACTCAAATGTCTGTCATTATTTTCTAACTTCAGTCTTTAATTATTTTATGAAAAATGGACCAAAAATGTGATGTAAAAATATAAAATAGCAACACAATACAGCTGGGAACCTGTCAAAGAAGGGACACTTTAATATTAGTACTGCTAACTTGAGCAGCTGACAAAATAAAAGAATCTACATGCATTTCTGAAATAAAAGTAATCTATAACTCTGATTATTACAGTTATTTCTTAATTATAAACCCTCCATGTTTTCTTCCAAAATTGCTATTTTGCGGAGGGATCATTAGGGGAAGAGCAACATTTTGAGCCAAAATCAGGAACAGTTGAGAGCTTTGGCTATGCCTAATTCTATAAAGCAATTTATTTGCATGTACCTCTCAACCTGTTAATGCAATAAATCTGGACAAGGCCAAATATATTGGGGGAACATATAAACAGTACTAAAATTGCTCTTGTATAAATTGGGACAGTTGATAGAACAGGTCTTACTTTAGCATGCATTTTTCTGAAGGTTATGAAGTCTGAAACTAGTGTGTCATTATTTAGTGACTTAATTCCTAAATGATTTGCCAGGAAACCACAAATTTTATGAGGAACAAACCAAAAATAAGAAGCAAAAAATCTATTCATTCTTTGAAAATCTGGACAGTCGGGAGGTATAGTTTAGCTGGGGCTGCCTAAGTTTGCCGCCCTTCCCCCTCACAAAACCATGGTCGAATGGAGCCTCCCCCTGCAGCCATTCCAATGATCCATTACTTTGCTATTTCACTCCATTTACCATAAACACTAATGTGCATACTGATTTACTTCTATGATGATTTGAACTTCATTTGAAAGTTTTATTTTGCATTTTACAGCACAAACACTAAGACATTTGCTAAACAAACTTGGCATTAAAACTTCTCTGCCCTTGAAACTCACATTCATTGAAACATTAAAACCCACATTCAAAGAAAATACATTTTACCCGTGGCAGATAAAAATTAATTCTGGGCTGTTTTCAAATCATAGGCCCCTTGCATATGAAACATACATGTGCTCTTTGATACACCTTCCTATTGCTTTGAACATTTTTCCAGTAAACAATGAAACAAAACTGCCCAATTCAGAACATTTCCATCATAAAAGTCTACTCAAACTTCTACAGTCCACTATTATCAGTAAATATGCACAATTCTACAGTCCACCATTATCAGTAAATATGCACAATCTCTGAAGTAGTAAAAAAGTCATCTAAATAATTCCATGTTAAATAAATCTGTAATGAACAGGTTGCTGCTAGCAATCACCTTTATATTTCATGGTTTCATCGAAAAATAAAGTGTCTGAGGACCCTGAGGAATAAATTGCCTAAATTACATTAAAAATAAGCTAGTAATATTGCAATAGGAAATGGATGGCAAACTGATAACAGGCTCATAGTTAGTATCTTAACTTTCAGTACGGCAGCATTCACCCCTTATGGGAGTAGAACCAACAACCTTCTGCATCAAAAGCAAGTATACAACCTGTTGTGCTATTAGCAATGTGAGCTGACTTAGCATAATCAGCACTAAACTTCTCTTCCCCTGCAGCTCTCAGCTCCTTGTAAAATCTACTCAGTACTCAACTGCATCTCAACTTCGCAGCACAAGAAGTCTGGAAAAAGCTAAATTTGTTGGGGTGGGTCAAAAGGGCAAAAACCAGGGACACATTAAACATTGCTTGTATAATCTTGGAAAGCTGCTAGAATAAAATGCTGTGTTACCACCATACATTTTACTGCCAAGGTCCCTGAGCAAAACAGTCAGAGCAACATACCACTACGCCAAATCAGCTGCTTTGTGAAAGAGAGGAAGACTGAAACTTAAATGGGTATCATTTAATGAATTCAGTTCTCACCATAGCTGTCAACCTCTTAGCACAAAACACCTGGACAAACCCAGTAATGAGGGAATACAGCCCTCAAACATATTCAGTGAATTCAGTTCTTGCCATAGCTGTCAACCTTAGCACAAAAAACCCGGACAAAGCCAATAACAGGGTATTACAGTCCCAAAAATAAGGACAAATTTCAAATAGTCATCTTATAAACTTAAAAAATTACTATAATAAAAGGTTGTGTTACTATATATTTATTGCTAGAATAAAAAGTTGTTTTACTATGTATTTTCTGAAGAATATGAAGTCTGAAATTCGAATGCCTGTCAATTTTACTTCTGACGGAACAAAAACAATTTTCAGCAGAGGCCCAGGGAGAAATACTGTAGACACATGTCTTTGTAAAATGGCAGGACACCAGAGCAAATCCACACAAACACAGGGATAAGATGCAGACTCCACACAGAAGGCACCCCAGCCAAGAATCAAACCAGAAAACCTATAGCTGTGAAGCAACAATACTGCCACTGCACCATCAAATATGTAAGGAAATAAACATTCAGAAACCTGAAGTCTGAAATTCAAATGCCTGTCAATTTTGTTTAACATTTGTTAATCAGGACAGTCTGACTTGGAACAAAAAAAAACCAATTTTCAGCAGAGGCCCAGGAAGAAATAATGCACACATGTCTTTGTAACATGGGAGGACACAAAAGCAAACCCACACAAACACAGGGAGAAGATACAGACCCCCCCCCACAAAGAAGGCACCCCAGACAAGAATCAAACCCAAGAACCTGCAGCTGTGAGGCAACAATGCTACCACTGCACCATCAGATATCAAGCATTGCAATATTTACAAACCACAGATATTATGAGGAATAGATCAGATCAAATATGAGGCAAAAATCTGCAATTTATTTACAAATGGTGGTGGGTAGGGAATTCAGGTCTTTAACATCTGCATACAAGGTACAGGGTTCAAGCCTGAGGTATTCCCTACCACACCACCATGAGCCTAACCACAAGTATATTGCACCTGGGGCATTTACACACACACACACACACACATACACACCTCTTAGTCCATAAATCCAAAGTACACACCTTACCTGTAGTCCATAAATGGTCCCTAAGTAAGTAAACGACCACCACAGCACATCTGTTCCCTATCAAAAACCCGTGCAAATCTGACCCTGCCTGTTGTGAGATCTTCCACTGATGAGACTGCAGCCAGACCCTGCCTGTTGCGAGATCCTACATTCCTGACTGCTGATGTTGCAGTCCGACCCCGATGCGTTTCCCCAGTGAGTTCCCAGGACAGTCTATGCAGTTTAAAACTGCATAGACTTCTGGGAGCTCTGTTGTCCATGTTTCCCGGTCAGGACTGCTGCTGAGACATCTGCGCATACTCCAGACTGTCTCAGCAGCAGTCTGGACTAGTGCGTGAATTTAAATTTTTTTTTTTCTATTTATTTCTTTTTTATTTTTTATTTTAAAGTTGAGGGGGCTGCAGTCTGGCAGTCCAATAGCACGGGCTGCCCCTGCTGCTGCTGCAAATGTCACAGACCCCATTCCAAAGGCTGCTGCAAAAGTTCACCTGTGTAGTTGGTTATCTGGCATCCTCTACAAAAGCAAAACATAACTGTACTACACTATACATAAAAGTATGTTATTCTTTTCAGGAGCTATCTGCCGGCTCATGGTTATTGCATACTACATTGCCGAACAGGAAGTGTCTGAAAGTTAGTCAGAATGGGCATGGTTTTGATTTTCAAGAATTATGGTTAGTTTATAAATCTGATTCACAGTGAAAACTTTCTCTGAATTGTTATTTCAATCAAGTACTTCATAAAAAAATCTAAAGAAATCTGCTCAGCATTTCCAGCATTACCACCATACAGTCCTTATATACCCAAACTTTATAAACAACACTAGTAAATTGTATTTTGTTAATACAAACAAAATCTACATATAAAAATGCATGCATTATATAAAACATAAAGAAAGTTTACATATTTTATATATGTATTGCTTCTTTTCTACTCATTACATAATTCTACATATACCAGTGCCTGACTTCACGATACAACAAAGTTTTATATGCATATTTATCCCTTACTATTCATTGCATACCTACCCCCTTATAGCCCTTACCCCACTTACCTGTTTTATCATCCCCCATTACTCTGTTCTTTATACCTCTTCACAGCCTGTCACATTCATTTAGACTGAAGTAGTTTGCTCAGGAAAGAAGAATTGATAACATAAAATGAAATAATGAAATGTTTAAATGCAACTTTCCTCACTGGGACAATAAAAATGCACATATGCAAAATTGTCTACACAAACACACATGGATATATGTGTGTGAGTGCACATGCATGCGCGCGCACACACACACACATGCATGCACAAGCACACACACACGCATGCACAAGCACACACACACACACACACACACACACACACACACACACACACACACACACACACACACACACACACACACACGCATGCACAAGCACACACACGCACAAGCACACACACACGCATGCACAAGCACACACACACGCATGCACAAGCACACACACACGCATGCACAAGCAAAGCATGTGACAATAGCAGATGTTTAGTTTATTAGCTCTTGTAGCATCAAGCATTTGTATGCACTCTACCTACATCAATAAAATTTATCAATGTTCTGCTAATTTATGAGCAAAACAATGTCACCCACAGTATAAACCTACATATTTGAATATTCACAAAACTGTAACCCTTGAAAAATAATGTCCTTAAGCCTAAGTCAGTCAAAACCAATTTAATTATATGTTTATTATGATAAATAAAGAAATAGAACCACTACTTTAAAACACATGTCAAAAGGTGAGTAGAAAAATCTTTGCATGGAAGATTTAACAAAAATTACAAAATATCATTGGCCAGTACACTAAACTGAAATACTTAAAACACATTTAAACACTTAAATACTAATAGATATAAAATGTGCTCATCTAATCCACATTGGATGCTACACAAAATGGCTGTTGCAGCAAATTTCAATCTTAAAATAACTAATACCCCATAATGGAAACATATGAACCCACTACTAAAGTAAACAATTAAATACAGAAAAAAGCACCCAAAGAATGAAATAGATGTGACATCATACCTGAATAGATTTACAAAAAAATTAAAGCAAAATCTAGAAATTAGAAATTAAAAACTTTCAATGTTTACATTGCAATAACCTGAAATGCTCTGCATCCAACTTTTTTTGTTATGGCTTACTAACATGATCCTTAACATATAAGCTATGATGTAGGGCCAAAAATGAAATTATACCTGCATGATCTTACTTCCCCGCCTTGCTCCTGAATTCAAATGACAGCAATGCTTACTGTAAGAGAACGCAGTAATATTAATACAAAAGTGCAAACTTAATTTGCACAAGTAAATCTCTGTGTGTTTGAGTGTGTGTACACCTACTCGTACACCCACATACACACACACACACACACACACACACACACACACACACACACACACACACAAAGACTCACACATATGCACACACACTTGCACACAGAAATGTAAAAACATACGGACATGCAGATGCACAAATACAAGCACATACATACATACATACAAAGGCATGCATGCACTTATGCACACACACACACACACACACACACACACACACACACACACACACGCACACACACACACACACACACACACACACACACACACACACACACACACACACACACACACACACACACACACACACACACATACACGCACCAGCCCAACGATCAGCTCCTTTTTCAGCGACTAACTCCATCAGCACACACACACTCCTACCAGCTCCTTCTTCAGTGACTAAATCCACCAGCCCAACGAACAGCTCCTTCTTCAGCAACTAAATCCACCAGCCCAACGATCAGCTCACACACACACTCCTACCAGCCCAACGATCAGCTCCTTCTTCAGTGACTAAATCCACCAGCCCAACGATCAGCTCCTTCTTCAGCGACCGACCCTGTACTACAGTAATGCTGCTACTAAATACAGTGACCATCCTGCACCTACCAGAATCCGTCAGCACAAACGACCGATCAGCTCCTTCAGCAACCCAGTACTCCTGCACGCTCCCTACCAGAATTCTGTGACCGAAGCCCGCGCACTGAAAGTCTCGCAAGTCCTGTGAGAGCAGCTCAGTCCTCTCATTGGCTCTGACTGCGGCTGAGGCAGTCCGGACCTCCTCTTTGTGGTGCGGTTGTCACCGCACAAAATCCTGGTATCTCACAGCAATGATTGCTGGGTACCTGTTTGTCCCTATCTGGACTGCTAGTAAGGCAGTCGTGAATTTTTTGTTTAAGAGATATTTTTTTGTTTTTTTCTAGGTGGGAGGGCTTCAGTCCGGCAGTCCGATAGGACGAGCTGCCCCTGTGAGCATCATAATGTAAGCAGTACCTCCCAACTGCAGAGCGGGAGATTTGATGGCCATCCAGCAGCATGACTAACTGAAGACAGAGCGGGCTTGCCAAAACAGTGAGTGCAGTTGGTGTAACCAGCACTGTGGATGTGTAGCATGTTCCACGGGTAAGTGGAAAAATGTACAGTTTAGAGCCAGAACTAAGGAATGCAATGCAAAAAAATAAAATACTTGTTGATGGGAGTGTAGTGTCTGCATCACATTGTGCGGTGGGGATGTTTAAGATGCAAAATTTGTTATCAAATGCAAAACTGATCAATGCACATCTCTAAAGTCCTGTGTGTTTTTGTTTTATATATGTTCAGTTCACATACACAATCACAATCCAACGATTTTGACATTCTAAATTGAAAAAAAAGGTGCAGTCATAATTAGTAAATTACAGACTGTCATTTATTTACTAATTTATGTATGCATTGTTGGCCAGGTTAACCTCGCTTAGTGGTGCTTATTTTCAGAGGGGACTTCGGTTATCAGCATACGGAACAGTGACAATCCTTAGAAAAGAAATTATATACTTTGAGAACATCAAAAGCAATAGTATAAGTGATCACTATGTACTAGCACGCACATGCACACAAACATTTATACCCATACATAAAATCAAAAAACGAGTTTTATGAATGCCAGGGGACTATTGGAAGTTAACTTACATAGAGATTAGGCTTAGTGGATTGTGAGAAGGAGGAAAACAGGTGTCACAGATACGAAGAATTTAATGTAGCCTGTCAGAAGTTGAAATGCGAGTGAAAGAAATGAAAGTCACTTTTGTTGTCGTGGAATATCTGGTCTGGTCACATATGTTAAATGAAGGACAACCACACACTGGAGCTGAGAGCTGCTGAAATTTAATGTCTTCCTGGTACCTCGGCTATACAAGCCTTCACAGGAATGAATTCACAACATACAGCAGTGCTTTTTTATAACAACATCAATTACACAATTAATCAATTAACTATTTTTAAAAAATATTTAAAGAACCATGGTACATTACATTTTCATACATTCAACTTTATAAACTCAAATTAATTTCTAAATTCATACCCCTGGGAGCAAGTGCACCAAAATTCAATATAAATCTGCTTTCCAAATTTAACAACTTTTGAACATAATTGCCACCTCTTCCACAGTCAGGTTTGGCACATATGTTACATGGCAAGGTATTTCAGAGAAGGAATTTGCAGAGCTGTTTTGTAAGATGTGTTGTTATCAAGTTGTCTGATCTCTAGTCATTTTGTTATATTCTGAAGACAGGAAGTAGTGATGTGTTTTATCTTTAAATGTTGTTTTATTTTTGTTAATGTGAAGGAGGTTCTTGTTTCCTGAGCTTAGGTTTCTAACAGAGGAATGCCATTACAAAAGTATGTGTAAGGCTAAACATTGGGTGTCATATAGGATGGGAAATGTAGGTGATTAAACTTACCTTTGTTGTCATGACTCATTCATTGCAAGTTGTTTATTGTGCTGCATGTGTGCCAGCTGGACAGTGGATGGACTGCAAACTTTGCAGTTTCATAGTATATTTATTCTATTGTTACTTGAATTGAGTTATTAATATTACTCATGACACAAACTTCCTTAAAATAGTTTGGGTAAAATCATTGTAAACAAACCAAGTTAAAAGCACAAAAACTAAATACCAAAAGTAAGCCCCGAAATCCAGGAGCCAGCAGGACAAAACTGATCACAGTGATGTAATCCAAGGCACAATCCAATATACAGTCACTATGAAGTTACAGGGACCGGTTGGACACCAGAAACACTTTATTCAGCTATAACAACAAGCGCTTTCATCTGTTATGGTCCATTGTTGACATTCCTTGGAACCTTGGTAGGAATACCACGCACTTATATAACGCCAGCATTGTTAGGCACCATCCTCTGTTCTTCAAGCCATTTCTTCTTCCACCCTTTCCTTTTCCATTCCTTTTTGGCTATTCAACCTTGAGAAATCGTTTTATAGGATGAAGGAGTGACAGTCTAGGAAGTGCTCATGCTGCCAGATAAGCTAGCTATGTCACTGTTTTTTTCTTAAAAAATTATACTTTTTTATACTACAATATAATATTATACATTAAATAGTGTAAATAAATACTATATAAATACATTTAAATAGAAAATACTATAATAAAAGAAAAAAGAAAAAGGAGACTGTGAAAAACTAAACTGCTATGATTAACTATGTACAGTTCTTCAGAAGATGATAAAAGGGTAGCTTTAGTATTATAAAGGCTACTCCTTGATTATACACCTTTATGGTAAGTGTGCTCACACATAACACTACTCTCTTCTTTAAGGAGTGTTTCTTTAACAGTAAATCATACCACGTGGTTAGATTTACAAGTAGTACTGTTTTACACAAAGGAGATAGACAGTTACAGGTTTGATAAAATCCTTTCCTGCCCCTAGCTCAGGTACACCACTTGTGACATCTGGTGAATGTGTGCACTGTAAGCTGTGTGGCAGCTTCTAAAATCTCTTGTGCAGAAAGCACTTATGAAACATGTGACTAATGTTGCTGTTCAAGTATGATGTTCTCTTACAGTACTTTGTAAAGGTTTAGTGTACTTGTGACTGCACAATGCTGTCTGGTGTGTCACCTATTTAGATAGGATCTGCTTATTAATTGGTAGGTCTTTCCTCTCCTTCAAAGAAACAAATACTCGATCAGTTCTGATTTCTTTGTTCCTTTGTGTATAAGATCTCAGCCAGTTTTATTAGAGAAACTCCAATTGTCAACATTTGTTTGTATGATCAGAGTATGTGAATATCTGGATTTCTCCTGATAGTCAAATTGCCGATGTAGTGTGGATGTCCTCTTTCCCCATGATACTACAATTTCAGATGTGATATATATATATATATATATATATATATATATATATATATATATATATATATATATATATATATATGTATATATATGGTCATAGGTTCATAGGTAGGTACTAGGCTATCGGCCCAAGGGCCTACATAAGCCTAGCCAACAAGGTTCCTTGGTTACGCCACCCAAGAAAGTTATTTTCCTGTGCCATTGTCGAGCAGAGACACAGAAGTGATCCCTGGAGTGTATTTCCTATCTCTCATCCACTCATCAAAATTTTTCTTGAAGAGTGCTAATGAAGAACTTTGCTTGACATAGATCGGTAGCCTGTTCCAGAGTATGGGAAGTCTCTGGAACAGGAATCTATCCCTCCAGCAAGTCCTGTTTATTGTGATGCCATGGTTTAGGTCCCTAGAGCATGTAGCTTGGAGGGATTGGGATTTCTTTAGGTGTAGCATGTCCAACAGCTCTGGGTTTGAGATAGCTTTATATGTTAGGCAGAGATCACCTCGGAGTAGGCGATATGCTACAGAGTAAAGCTGGAGTTTTTTGAGACGGTCATTGTAGGGCATTTGTTTGAGGCCAGTAATTTTGTGAGGTACTTCTGTGGCCTTTCCAGCTGCTGCAAATGTCTTGTGAGGTACATTCCAAAAGGGGCATTGTACTCTATAATGGGTCTAATGAGTGTCGAGTAGAGGGGAACAATGACCTCTTTTTTCCTGGATGAGAACCCTTTTATGATGAGGTGTGCCACTAAGGACTTCCTGACTACTGTGGTGATGTGACTATCAAATGAGAGACTACTGTCCACCTGGGTCCCCAGGTCTCTTATTACACATTCCGTGTTAAGTAGATTGCTGCCTATGTGGTAGTTCATGGGTACAGAGTTTTTACCAAAGGGGATGACACTGCACCTTTTGGCATTGAGCTTGAGGCCATGGCTCTGACACCAAGCATCTGTCTCAGCGAGGCCCTTCTGTAGGATGTCCACATCATTTGGGGACTTGACTATGGCTCCTAGTTTGCAGTCATCTGCGAACTTCATTAGCCAGAGGCCTTCTGTGTTAGCCTGTACTTCAGAGAAGTAGATACCAAACAGGAGAGGTCCTAGGACTGAACCCTATGATACTCCACTTATCACTGGTTTGAGGTCAGATTTGGAGTCTGCAACGTTTACAGTGTGGGTTCTGTCAGTGAGCCAGTTGGCAACCCATCTTGTGATGTAGGGATTTATACCTAGTTTAGTGAGTTTAGCTATAATTCCAGAATGGGGGATGGTGTCAAAAGCCTTGGCGAGGTCAAGATAGGCTGTGTGAACCACCTTACCCTCATATACGGTTTTGGTGACTGACTCAAAGAGGTTGATCAGGTTCAAGAGGCATGATCTGCCTTTCACAAACCCAAACTGGGTGGGATCCAGAGTTTGGAGGTTACCAATATCTTTGTTTGTGAGTTCCATGATGATACATTCCATGGCCTTGCAGACCATGCTCGTCAGGCTAATAGGGAGATAGTTCTCGGGATCAGTGGTGACTCCCCCTTTGTGGAGTGGGATAACTGTTGCTGTGCACCATTCAGTGGGCACAAAGCCTGATGTGAGGCTATTATTGGACATGGTGCTTAGGTGGGGAGCCAGTTTGTTCTGAAATTCGTGTAAAACACAGCCTGGGATGTTGTCCAGTCCCATGGATGCTGTGTTTTATGCTTTAGAGAGTGCAGCTTTTACCTGCGTAGTTGTGATTACAGGGAATCTGCATTCTTCCTGTATAGATATGGGACCTTTAGGGGGTGAGGCGGGGTAAAGTTAGCACTGAACCTATCTGCCAGGATGTTGGCAATATCAGTTGGTTCTGTAATTTTCGTGCCGTTGTGCTGTAACTCAGAGCAGATCTGGGTGTTGCCATCGAGATTCTTGACATAGCTATAGAATACTTTGTGGTTGTCCTTAGAATTAGCGGCAATTTTGTTTTCGTAGCTAGCTTTGGAGGATCTTATAAGGGATCTCAGCTTCTTACTGAGGCTGACCAGGGAGCTCCTCCACTCATGGAATTTTACTCTCTTTTGCAACAGTTTCTTCCTTCTGTTGTACAGTTTGTTTATGACAGAGGACCACCAGATTGGCTTCCTTTTTTTGGAGGATAGCGTCTTGGTTCTGTTTGGGATAGCATGATCCATGCACTCATGTAAGTGCTTATACAGTGCATTTGTGTTGGATTCAGCAGTTGTAACTGTATTGTCCATCTGCATGGGTGTCATGAAGTTCACCACTTCTGTCTTAAGAAGCATGAAGTTGGCTTTGGAGAAATGTTTTACCTTGGTTTCCTTAATGGGGGGTGGGATGTGGATATCAAGGGTGATTAGCTTATGGTCAGATCGGACCAATGAGGAGTTGACTTCAGGTGTGGAACACTGGTCACTCATGTTGGTAATGACTAGGTCTAGGATACTGTTGCCCCTGGTGGGGGTGTGGATAAATTGATCCAGGGCATTGGAGTTTATGAATTCCAGAAAGTGTTGAGCTAAGGAGTTGGTACACAAGTAGTTTTCCCAGTTAATGGTGGGGTAGTTGAAGTTGCCCATTATTAGAGTGTTTGGTTGAACCCTAATATTTTCCAGTACATGAAGAAAAGAGGAGTAGGAATCCTGGGGCATGGTGGGGGATCTGTAGCAAGCTACAATTTGGATTGCAGTTTTGCCCAGAGTTAGTTGCTCTTGGATAACCTCGGATGCATTATGCTGAGCAACTAGCCTGGAGGTGTGGATATCCTTAATGAATATGGACACACCTCCGCCTTTGGTGTTTTGGTCCAGGTTACATGGCCGAAAACTGAAGTATGAGTTATAGCCTGGTAGTGCAGGGGTGCTCTCTGGAGCCTTGAATCAGGTCTCAGTCACTGCACAGATATCGATGTTCTCCATTTTAAGGAGTGCCTCGAGTGAGTGCATTTTGAGATTTAGATATACACACACACACACACACACACACACACACACACATACACACACACACACACACACACACACACACACACACACACACACACACACACACACACACACACACACACAAACATATATATGGTAGTCCCCTAAATACGGAAGACGTAAAAAGGGATCTGGGGATCCAAGTAGATAGTAATCTCACCTTTAATAATCACATTGCCAAAGTGGTTAGAAAATTCTTCTACGTGGCCCACCTAATCACAAAAGAGTTCGCATCCAGATCAAAAGAGGTCATTGTGCCCCTCTACTCATCACTCATCAGACCCATCTTAGAGTAGAATGCCCCATTTGGGATATACCTTACAAGACACCTGCAACAGCTGGAAAGACCTCAGAAGTACCTCACCAAGAGGATCAATGGCCTCAAACAGATGCCCTATGCAGCTCGACTGAAGAAACTCCAGTTGTACTCGGTTGCATACCACCTACTCAGAGGTGATCTTTGCCTGACATACAAGGCCATGACCAACCCAGAATTGATGGACATGCTCCACCTAAAGAAAATATTAGCCCCTCGAGCCACACACTCTAGGGATCTAAACCTCACCACAACAAAAAATAGGATGTGCTGGAGGGATAGATTCCTGTCCCAGAGACTTCCCATGCTTTGGAACAAGATCCCGATCTACATTAGGCAGAGCTCCTCGCTAACCCTCTTCAAAAGAAACCTTGACGAGTGGATGGGAAACATAAAGTTTACCTCGGGGATCACTTCAGTGGCTCTGCTGGACAGAGGCACAGGGAACTAATCTAAGTGGGCGGCGAAAGCCAACACATTCTGGCTAGGCTTATAAATGCCTTCTGGCAGATAGCCTAGTTTGAACCTATGAACCTATAAATATATGTGATGACTCAAAGCATAGATATCTTATGCATGTTTAATAATTCATTTACATACTGGAACTTATTTACAGTAAATCCATGCCTGCATCACCCCCTGAAAATGGATCTCAGTCCAGTCGGACAACACATTTAACAAAATAAATAAGTAAGCAAGTAACTAAGTAAGCAAAAAACAGATGCAATGTGTGGTATGGAGCATGTAATGGAGAACTATGGAACACAGATGTACTGTAGCAGCTGGCACTTTTCATTTCTAAGAGAAAGATGATGTCATCAGGGGATTTTTCAGGGTATATATCTATTTTTTTATCTGCCATGCATGCCTGTAGCCAACAAAGAGTTTGACATACAATGCACTTTAGTGAGAGCATGTCATCCCCTTCCACAAGTGAAACAACTCCATAAAAGGCCCTGCTCCCCTCTCAAACAAGCACCTCTATATGCTGTGCATTACCCACCAGAGAGGCTGACATAAAGTGTTCACCTCAGACATGTGCACCCCACAATCTCCACTGAGGGAGCCCTCTGGTATTGTCACATCCCTCCTCTTCCTCCCTCTGCCAGTGCTCAGGCTACTAACTGAACTCAGGGTGTCTGAGTTGTAGTCAGGCTTTAGCACTCTGTGCCATAAAGCTGGCATCCTCATAGTTTGCGACAGCTGTATTTTATGAAGAGCAGGGCACGACTCTGTGCTTCTTTGGCATGCATTATTATTACTATTATTATATAAAATATTACCAGATTTCCAAGCACTGCAGCTTTTAACAGACTAGTAAGGCCTATAGTGGGTTACTTCTGTATAGATGTGGAATTGGAGTCAAAACACGACATAGAGATTACAGCTTATAAAGTAATGTGCATGATATACTTGCATTTCTTAGGCTGACATCATAAAAAAATTAATTAATGTATAAAATGTATTAGGAAAGCACTGAAAGTGAAAATATCTACATTTATTGTCAGCACCACCAAACACATTTTACAGTTAAGTATGTCTGTCTAATGCATAAAGAATTAATGGTCTTAAACAGACCATATAGTAGCCCCCTCTACCTAGTAAGTTACTATCATTTCTCTCAATAGCTAGAGTAGCCTCTTGTCATCAACATTTTTGACATGCCAGATCCATATGTCCATCAGGAAGTGAATACAAATATTCTACAAAGGGATTCCACAGAAGAGTCAATTTCACAGGGAGGTACTTCCAAAATGCTTTGCATAGCCATTTAACTGTTTACTCAAGACAGCAGACAGTAGGGATATAGGATCCTTCCAATAGCAAGTGGTCAACAGCCTCAGTATGGCTGCCATCTGTGATAACTCTGTGTTTATATTAGACTTCTACAAACATTATCAGTGGTGTCAATCATACACTACTGTGATTGACATCTCACTGCTAAGAACCATACTTGCTGGTGCTGTGATTGTAACTTAGATCTTCTGCCTTTGTGGCATTCCAGAAACGTGTGCAATAAGTTTGGGGCATGAGACCCACATGCACAGCAGAAAGACTTGGCCACAAACCCTTTATGTTGCTCACCTTGGAGTTCCATAATCCTGATACATGAAAAAGAAATGTTCTTTCATAATAAAACATGAAAGGCTTCAACATGTGAAACATATTTATGCAAAGATTCCATTCAGTTTGACAATTCTTCCATTACCTTCACAGTCCTAAAGCTGAGAAAGTTATACTATTTTGAGGCTTTAATTCTTACAGATGACCTCTTCAAACCCAGAAACTCTCTCCAACAAGGAAGGTATCACACACTGCATTGGGCTAACCACCCCAAACTTAATAATGACATTCTGTAAAGTACAGTTGTGTACACTTACCATAAATGTAGATGTTCGAGTGTATTCACTGTTGCAGTCATCACACTTGGGTTATCTGCCTGCAGGTAGCCCTCAGTTGGCCTGAATACCAGAGACTTCATCTTCATGCATCAGATGCTGTCACTTCTTCCAAGAAGTCAGATCGTCAGGGGTATAAGAACAGGCAGCCGACATCATTACATCTTTCAGGAGCCCCCAAACAGGAGCTAGGATCTGGTGTTGAAAACACCACCAGTAAAAAGTAAATCCCAATAGCAGTAATAATAGCCATAGATAGGATAGATAAGATATAGATAGAGCAAGGGGGCTGGAGGGAGGGAAACCAGGACTGCAACAGTGAATACACTCTAACATCTACATTTATGGTAAGTGTACACAACTGTACTATGTTCTTCGTGTTTCACTGTTGCAGTCATCACACTTGGTTTGAGTCCCAAAGCTGAGGTAGGGAGGAGGCATTTAGGAAGAGTTAGGGCTGGCTAGTAGGCCTTGCAAAACAGCTGTGGCAAATCCTGACCTGGATTTGGAAAATATAGGCAAGTGGTAATGCTTGGTGAAGGTGTGCACAGAAATCCAGGCAGCAGCTTCCATTATGTCCCTGGTAGGCACTCCCCTGAGAAATGCTGTAGAGGTAGATGTAGCCCTAATGGAATGTGTTCTGACCCCCTGTGGGGTTGGTTTTCCATGGTGCTTGTAGCAAAAATGGATCCAGTGTGCTATCCATTTGGAAATAGTTTGTTTTGAAATGGCCTTGCCCTCTGCCCCTGTTGCAAAGCTGACTAGCAGCTGGTCAGTTTTTTCTGAATGGCTTAGTTCTATCAGGGTAGAACCTGAGCTGTATGTGCACGTCCAAGGAGTGCAGTATCCATTCCCCTTTATTTTGAGGATTAGGGAAGAAGGTTGGCAAATGGATGGATTGGTTGAAAGCCACACTGGACACCACTTTAGGCATAAGGGAAGGGATAGTCCTGAGCGAAACCCTGTTGGCATGGAAAATAATAAAGGGTTCTACAGCCATTAATGCTTGTAACTCGGACACTCTTCTAGCTGAAGTGATGGCTAGAAGCAAGGCTGTTTTCCAAGAGAGAAATTTCAGCTGTGCTGAAGCAGCAGGTTCAAATGGTGGAAGCGTGAGCTTTTCCAGTACAAAGTTAAGGTCCCAAGCAGGGGTGGGCGCTCTTCTTGGTGGCCTTAGGTTGTTTGCTCCTCTCAGGAACTGTTTGATGAGAAGGTGAGAGAATACAGGTGGCTCATTATTGTAATGAGCTGAAATAGCAGAGACATGAATCTTAATGGAAGAGAAGGATAGGCCTTTGTGCAGTAGTTCTGCTAGGTAATCCAGAATTAGAGGTAAGGAGGGAAGATCTGTGCCCTTTCCTTTTGACTGAATCCAAGAGCAATACCTTTTCCACCTTTCAGCATAAGATTTCCTAGTACTGGGCCTTCTGGCCTCAAGGACAACGTCCAGCACCTGTTTGCTAAGGGTTGCTTGTGGGTAATTTAGGGAATAAACCAGGCTGCAAGATTTAGAGTTTGCAAGTGTGGATGCAAAATCTGTCTGAGAAAGTATGGTTGGGGTCTAGTGTAGGTGCCAGGGTGGCACCATTGTCAGGTTGCGTAGGAGTGGGTACCAGTGCTGGCAAGGCCAGTCCGGGGCAATTAGAATTGCCCTTGGCCTGTCTTGTTTTATCTTGAGTAATACTCTTGAGAGAAGGGGCAGAGGTGGGAAGGCATATATTGAGATGTTTTCCCATTGAAAGGATAGGGCATCCACCATCCAGGCTCTGCTGTGTGGAGTCCTGGTGCAGAATTTGCTTAGTTGGTGGTTGTTGGGGGAGGCAAAGAGATCCACCTCTGGGGTCCGCCATTTTTGTATCATAAGGTTGAAGGTGCTGGGCTGCAATTTCCACTCGTGCGGGTCTAGGAGATTTCTGCTTAAGTCATCTGCCAGTGAGTTTTGTATGCCTGGCAGGAACTGAGCTTGTAAATGGACTTGGTTGTCCAAGGCTGTGTTCCACAGGGCCATGGCTAACCTGGAGTGGGTAGGAATGGGTTCTCCCCTGCTTGTTGATGAAACACATAACTGTGGTGTTGTCTGTTTTTATAAGCAGTTGTCCCGGAGAGATTTTCTCTTTGAAAGCCATCAGGGCATTCTGTACAGCTAGCATCTCCTTTACGTTGATGTGCATGCAGATTTGACTTGGGCTCCAGAGGCCCTGAATACATTTGCCAGCCCTGTGAGCCCCCCCCCCATGCGTAGTCTGATGCATCTGTGGTCAGGGTCTGGTTGGCTTGTGGCAGAGTGAAAGGCAGTCCCTTGTTGTGGTTGCATGCTTCTGCCCACCAAAGGAATCCTTAGACAAGGAATGAAAGGAATGACTGTTTCCAGGTTCTGAGAGTGTTGGCACCAAAGGCTTTTTAAGTACCATTGAAGTTTCCTCATATGCAGTCTTGCATATGGAATTAGTAGAATACATGAGGCCATGAACCCCAGGGTTTGCAGTATTTTTCTTGCAGTTAGCTGGGTTTTTGTGGCCATTAGTTTGAAGTAGTCTATCAGGTAGACTTGTTTTTCTAAAGTTAAGAAAGCCATCTGGGAAGTTGTGTCCAAGCTTGCTCCCAGGAATACAATCTTTTGACTGGGTACCAATTTTGATTTATTTTCATTGATGGTGTACCCCAATGAAGTGAGGGGTTTTTACAACTGTCAGGTGCTGAAGCAGCAATTCCTGATTGTTGGCCTGAATTAGGCAGTCGTCCAGGTACGGATACATTTGGATATTTCTCTGTCTGCAGTATGCAATGGCAGGAGCCAGGCATTTTGTGAATACCCTGGGCACAGTAGATAAGCCAAAGGGATGTGCAGAGAATTGATAATGCATAGAGCCTGCTCTGAAATGGAGATATTTTCTGCAGGACTCCCTGATGGGAATGTGGAGGTAAGCTTCCTTTAAGTCTAGGGTGACTAACCAGGCATCCTTTGCTAACATAGGGAGAAGCTGTTGCAGGGTAAGCATCTTGAATTTTGGTACCACCAGGAAGGTGATGAGAACTGAAGGGTCTAAAATTGGGCGCCATGAGCCCTCTTTCCTGGGAACCAGGAATAGCCTGGAGTAAAACCCTTGACCCCTCTGTTCTGCTTGAACAGGCTGAATAGCTTTGATGCTGAGCAGGGAGAGGATTTGTTTGAGCTTCCACCCACTGGTTTGGGGGAAGGTCTGGAAACCCTCTTGGTGATGGAAGGGAGTGGAAATGAAATTTGTACCCCTGGGATACAATGTTTAGGACCCATTGGTCCTGAGTGATGGTTATCCAGTTTTTTAAATGAAAGGCAAGTTTTCCTTCTAGGGGTACAAGCAATTGGGCAGGACGTTGACTTGAGGAGTCATTGATTGCTTTTTCCATAAGGAGGTGGCTTTCCACTCACTGATTTAGGGGTGGGGGCACTCCATTGCTTAGATCTCTACATAGCCTGAGACTGTAGTCTGGGTGTTCTGTTTCCCCTGGGCCTCATCTGGGTAGGCCTGGAGGTTGCTGGAAAGGACCATTGTTTTGAAGGGCAGTGCCTACTGAATCTCGGTGGTTGCACTTGAACAGTCTGCATAGATTTAGCCTTTTCTTACATCTTTTTAAGAACTTTTTCTGTTTTGGTGCCAGACAAATGGTCCCTACTCAAAGGAGCGTCTAGTAATTTTGATTTGACATGATCTGGCAAGGTCTGTTCCTTTAGCCATGCATGTCTTCTCAGTACAGAGCCAGTGACTGCTGCCCTGCAAGAAGCTTCTAATGCATCAAAGCCACACTGCAAAGTATGCTTGCTTTCTTGAGTTGCAGAATGCATAAGATCCTGCAGGTCTTTATTTTCTGCACAATCTCGAATGGTTACCAGTTTTTGTTTACTCAGTTCCATAGTATGTTGCTGGTATTTTAGCATGTGAAACTGGCAATTCAATGCCCTGATAGTAAGAGTTGCAGATGTGTATACCTTCTTACCCCATCTGTCCAAAGCTCTGGAATCCCTGTCCAAAGCAGTAGGATTTTTGGCTGTAGTAGCCTTAATACCTTTAGGTCCCTGGGAAATGATTTCTGGGTCAGCAGTAGGGTTCTTGAAAAGAAACTGGTGAGAATCAGGTACTCTGTAGTACCTGTCAGGTTTCCTAGGGTCCGGAGGCAAGGTGTCTGGATTAACACTGGATTCCATGAAAACATCATCCACCACCTCCAGGACAGGGGGGATAGCTAAAGGCCTGTGCTGAGGCAATTGCATGAATTCTCTGAGTCTCTTTTTGGACTGAGGAAAGTCTTGGCATTTAGTACACAACGATAACACACCAAAAGAATTTATTCCATAAAGCTTTCGGGTCTACACCCTTCATCAGTACAAAGCAATAACATTACTACAACATTTAAATAGGAGAGATCATAAAGTCACATGCTTCAGCCCATCCCACCACTTAATAATCAGCCAAATCTTAAAAAGACAATACATCATTTAAAATCATACTAAAATTCTATCTAACTATAATATATAATACTTAATCAGTAAATCGGTATTTAAATACCATACTAAAATATCTTACAATTATATTGCATATGGTTATAGTGTATTATAATAAATATATAAATACGCATATAAACATATATAAAAAACATATATAGAAACCTTGCAACCACCATCATATACATGCATACATATAAGTACTATTGTACACTTTTACACAACATTTCATAACTATTACATAAACATATACTTTATGCATTATATGTATTTCATAATCTTTCCCTTTGCCTCTTTACTAGTAGGGGCTTTAGGCTGACGGCATTATTTAGACCAGGGAAGACATCTGCCTGAAGTCTAATAGTCCATTCTAATTCTTTTAATTCTAGACAATTATTAATATCCCCCTTCCTTAAACTAATATCTATTGTAGCCAATACCCTGAATCTAAAAACATGCCTTTCGCCTTTATCTATAACGTGTTTACTCAAAGTATTTGTCAATACTTTCCTCCTAATCTCCGATTTATGCTCAGTTATTCTCTCTTTTAATTTTCTAATAGTTTTGCCCACGTAGAAAGATGCACATAATGTGCATGTAGCCAAATAGACCACTCTTTCCTCATTACAAGTGGTCATTGTTATCAATGTGAATACTTCATCATTAGTGGGGTGCTTAAAGATATTCTCTCCTTCATATAGGTCATTACAACAAGAACAGTTGTAACATTTCCTTGTGCCTATTATCCTATCTTTGGTCTTAGTTTTCTCTCGGAAATCTTTATAACATAATTTTCGTTTTAATGTTTCGGCACTTCTAAATCCAAAACTAGGTTTGTCCCCCACTATAGATCTAACTTCAGACATAGCTAATAAAATGGGCCAGTTCTTCTCTATTATAGTGCTCACTCCATGCGTATTTAAATTGTAAGTTGTTAAATATCTAACTATCTTCACATCTTCACATGGGCCATCTCCATGCATTGTCATACCTCCCTGCAGGACTGGTTTAAATTTAGTCTGCCTCTCCCTTTTCACTTCCTCAACCGCTTTATTAATAAGTTGTTTTGAATAGCCACTATTCTCAAACTCTTGGGCCATAATTTTAACCTGTTCACTAAATATACTTTCATCTGTATTAAGCCTACTTAATCTAGTAAACTGTGCTTTCAAAACTCCTCTAAATATATGGGGGGCATGCATGCTGTCTTTACTTATATACCTCAACGCATCTACTTCCTTTTTATACACTTTTGACTCAAATTTATTATTATTCTTGAACAGGGTTACATCTAAAAAATTTATACTTTCAGAAGACGACTCCATTTTAAATTTTAAAAAATCAGTTGACTTATTTAAATATTGTATATAACTTTCTAACTCTGTACGGGAGCCTTTCCATAATAAAAAACAATCATCCACAAACCTTTTATAAAATACCACTTTTTCATTAAGATGATTGTTTTTATTTAATATCACTTTTTTCTCCCATTCATATAACACCAAATTGGCGTAGGTGTTTGCAACTGGTGTTCCCATTGCAACACCCGTGAGCTGCAAATACAAATTCCCATCAAAAATGAAAACATTGTGCGTTAGGACCACTTCCAAAAGGGCACATATAGTTTCAATTTCCCTTCCATACATTCTCACTTCACTGTTTAAAAAATTCCGTATTGCATTAATTCCATAAACATTAGGTATAACTGTAAACAGTGAAGTAATATCTAAAGTGACTATGATGTATTCATCTACGTCTTAATCTAACTGCCATACATAAAGACTATTCAAAAAATCACTTGTATCTTTTAATACAGTACTATAGATGCAAATATATTGCCCCAACACATTCTGAAGATATTTCGAAATAGGTTCTGTTATCCATCCACCACCAGAGACAATAGGTCTTAGGGGTGGATTAATAACATCTTTATGTATTTTTGGAATACCATAAATTTGAGGTATTCTTGGACAGGGAACACTCAAATAATTAAACAATTCCAAGCTCAAATCATTTACTAATTGTAGCTCATAAATTGCCATGTTTACCTCAGCGACTACTTTCTGTACTTCCATATATGAAATTTTTTTGAAAGTATAAACATCATTCAACATTTCAATAAACTTCTTAAGGTAAAAGTCCTTTTCCATGACAATAACTGCTCCCCCTTTATCCGCTTGTTTAATTATTATTTTATCATTAGTTTGCAGTTCTTTCAAAGCTAGATATTCTAAATAAGTTATATTATATACTTTCTTATTGGCTACATTTCCTTTATAGTATGAACGTAACTCACGTTCAACTATATTAGAGAAAGCGATTAATACAGGACATAGTATAGGCATAAATACACTTAGTCTCTTGCATATTGGTGCATTTGGCTACATGCACATTATGTGCATCTTTCTACATGGGCAAAACTATTAGAAAATTAAAAGAGAGAATAACTGAGCATAAATCGGAGATTAGGAGGAAAGTATTGACAAATGCTTTGAGTAAACACGTTATAGATAAAGGCGAAAGGCATGTTTTTAGATTCAGGGTATTGGCTACAATCCATATTAGTTTAAGGAAGGGGGATATTAATAATTGTCTAGAATTAAAAGAATTAGAATGGATTATTAGACTTCAGGCAGATGTGTTCCCTGGTCTAAATAATGCCGTCAGCCTAAAGCCCCTACTAGTAAAGAGGCAAAGGGAAAGATTATGAAATACATATAATGCATAAAGTATATGTTTATGTAATAGTTATGAAATGTTGTGTAAAAGTGTACAATAGTACTTATATGTATGCATGTATATGATGGTGGTTGCAAGGTTTCTATATATGCTTTTTATATATGTTTATATGTGTATTTATATATTTATTATAATACACTATAACCATATGCAATATAATTGTAAGATATTTTAGTATGGTATTTAAATACCGATTTACTGATTAAGTATTATATATTATAGTTAGATAGAATTTTAGTATGATTTTAAATGATGTATTGTCTTTTTAAGATTTGGCTGATTATTAAGTGGTGGGATGGGCTGAAGCATGTGACTATATGATCTCTCCTATTTAAATGTTGCAGTAATGTTATTGCTTTGTACTGATGAAGGGTGTAGACCCGAAAGCTTTATGGAATAAATTATTTTGGTGTGTTATCGTTGTGTACTATATGCAGTTGGCAGTAGCACCATTGTTTTATTGAGAAAGTCTTGGCATTCCCAGCGGAAATGCTCTCTTAAAGTGTGCAAGGTTTCCCCAAAGGAAAAATCCTCTGGCGGAGAGGCAGAGGGAATGGAGTCCTCTGCATCAGAATCCTCATAGGTGGATAAGGGGCATGTCTTCATAGTCAGAAAGGTCTGAGTCATCTGATTCCTGGTCTGTAGAATCTGTAGAATCTGAAGGGAACTCGGTTCTTTGTCTATTAGCAGGGGAAGGCTGGCTTCCTCTAATCATGGTAATGAGGTCTTCAGTCATTCTAATCATCTGTTGTTTGTGGCATGGGTACCTGAACATGCACTATGGTCATTGGTTTTCTATTCATAGAGCGTACTCTGGGCCTAAGAAACTCACTTGTTTTGGAGGAAGAAGAGGTTGTCGGTAGAATTCACACCTCGGATGGACGAAAAACTCCCTCAAAAGCCAGTGCCTGCACAGTGGCTCCAGACCCATCCAAGGTAAAGACATCCACAGGTTCTACAGTCGAAGAAGCGTCTTGTGGCATAATGGACTCCGAAAGGGTCTCAGCAGAGGCCTGCGAATCCATAGAAGCGGGCATCAGGGGCTGCAAAGGCACTTCACTGAGTACCAACTGACTGGCGACTAGCTTATCGGAAGCATCGTCAGGAGTTTTGGACCTATCTGTCTCTGAATTTATCCTTGCGCTTTTTAGGAAACTCGGTCGTCGGTTGGCTTACCGAAGCCATATCCGAGTATGGAGATCGAGAGCAAAAGTAATTTGCGACAAAGATAGCCTGACGACAAATGGTTCGGCTGTTAAACAAGGCGCAAAACTGACAGCAAGAGATGTTGTGGTCTGGGCCTAAACAGGTGACGTAGTAAGAATGGAAATCTCTGTGAGGTATTTGCTTTCCACAGGCAAGACAATTATTCATTTTTTCTCACATTGGTTAGAGCAAGAAAAAAAGATCCCCAACAGGGTACTTAGCTTTAGAAGACTTCAGTATTATTCAACTGGAACACGAAAATTCAGGTAGCGGCCGACCGACACTTGCAAACTGCTTCTGCTTCGAGCTCCGGCGGCAAGAAGAACTGATGTAATGATGTCGGCTGCCTGTTCTTATACCCCTGACGACCTGATGTCATGGAAGAAGCAAGAGCATCTGACGCACAAAGATGAAGTCTCTGGTATTCAGGCCGACTGAGGGCTACCTGCAGGCAGATAACCCAAGTGTGATGACTGCTACAGTGAAACACGAAGAACATCTGTAAATACTTTCACTGGTATTGTGGCTGTAGCCTACACTCATTCTGAAGAAACATAAAGGATGCTAGCTTCTCTTCTGTATCCCGAAGAGTGCATATTCCTGTCCTTACCACTCTGACCAGTGAGTTCTGATGCCTTCTGTTAACAATAGCATATCAATTCCCTATAGCTAGGGCAATGTGAGTTAGCAGTATCTTCACCACTGTATGGGATATTAACAAATTACTGCCACCACCTGCCATATCGTTTTTCTGGACACATTTAAGTAATTACTTTGTCAGCTCCTCACTATGCCACTCACCAGAAAGCACAGTGCACTGACCTAGACTGAAAGAGAAGGGAGCATTGAGCTTTGCACAAACAAAAATCTGTATAACTAAGGATACAGATTTGTGAAATGGACCCCGATGGGAGCCCGTTGTGGAATATTTTTACTTACTTCCTGATGGACATATGGATCTGGTCTGTCAATAATGTGAATGTAAAGTGGTTATAGGAAAGGCAAATTACTGCTAATAAATTTCTCATGTCTAGACTGCAAACTGCAACATTGTTAAACATTTTGAAGTACTTTCATACTTTTATATTAGACCAGATGGCAGCAATATTTACTAACCTCTTTCATTTATCAACAACAGTAACAATATTTTGGTTTAATGTAGACACTTCTTGCACAAGTAATTGAATCGATCAATAATTATCCATTGACCCAACACAAAACATTAGTGAATACATACACTTTGTAATCTGTACCTGTGACCATGTTTTGATTATTACCAAACAGAAAATGAGTTGCAGGAGCCACTGAGGGGTTGCTGTTTTTATCTATAAGTTTCTTGTGTACTATTATCATCACTTCAGGTTACTACTTTGCTACTGCAAGTGTTTGAATCTAGGTGGTGCTGGAACAAAGGAAGCTCCCAATGACTGACAGTACAGACAGATCAGATCAAGCAATCTTCTCTGAATTCCTTTAGCCATATGAGGATCTTAAATACCCTTTTGCTTTTGCCTAAAATCGCTGCTACAATCTACAATGGTGCCAATTTTAGTGATCCACTGGATTTCAAACATGTTCTTTCTTTACTGCTGACAAGCACGCTCCCTGTTTTCTCTCCAAGCTATCCAGCTTCTCAGCTGCTCCTCTGTGATTCTGAAAGACATTGATGGTGGCAATCCAGCTCCTAGCAAGACAATACAAAACACATTGCTTTCACGTTTGTTTTTGGAGTCTTAGATGGCTATTGTATTGCTAAGTTGCATGATCTTGACTAGCTGTTAAGTCTGTTTTAACAGTGTATACTTGATAAAACTCAATGCTAGATCAAAGACAGTGGTCATGCCTCACTGCTTTGAGTTTAGCTGTCCATATCATCACTATCTTCTATATATTCTCATACTTTTTCTTCAGTATAATCTCTGAGACAGAGTGTGGAAAGCTGCAGACTTGTCCATCACCTCACCTAGATCTGGACACCTATTACTGCATACTGTATCTACTGTTTGGACATGTTAAGTGTGTAGCACTACAGTGGAGAATCTGGCACAAAATGTCCCGGGTTGTGTAATTTGACTTTACCTCTCATTAGTCTCTGTCTTAGACCCTGAGTCCAGAAAGTTCTTCTAAGTTTCATTCTGGCCAGACTTCAGAGTCATCACTATTTTGTTTCCATTCTTCCAGTTCAAGCTGAGATCCCCTGGGTGTCTGTGTTGAGTCTGCATATATATATATTTTTTAAACATAGCTGCTAAACTTCAACAAAATCCTCCTCTTCTTCATGGTGGATGCAGCAAAAATACGGATCAAATTCACATGCTGCCCCACAAAAAGAAAAGGAGTTCCAGCATTTGTTTACTTAATGAGGATTTTGTGTCCCAGAAAGTCAGTAATTTAAGTGCAGTCTGCTGCAGGTTATTATCAAGGATTCTCACAGGCTTCAGTGTTTGATGTGCCTTTTACAGAGCCAGCAGGCTCAGAAGCTGCAGCTCTAGTTGCCTTCAAGACCTAATATTCGGGGAAAAATAAAAGGATAAAACCTTTGTATTTATAGTTAAGCCCACTAATCAAAAGCTGTTCTTTCGTTGGCAGTTTTCCAGGACTTCCACTTTCACCTGTAAAGATTACATCTTGGTGTGGTGATCCCTCAGTACCACCTTCCACTCATCCATCTGCTTCCTTCCTTGTACATTAATAGCTAACTCCATAAAGGTGACCTTACATGATACAGTTTTGATTGTCTATTTATACATTGCATTTTCTGCCTTAATGTCCACTAAGTCCTGCAAAATTTGGGTCATCAGCATAGTTGATCTGTCCACTTTTTTATTTTATGCTATGGAGTGCTGTGAGTCAGGTTGACTCCCTACATTTTGATGCCATTACATTGCACTCTTTAGCATTGCCAACACAGCCTTTACCTGAAAATAATCTCCTGCTTCAAGTCTGACAATATTAAAGTAATGAAACCTTTAAAACCAACTTCTTCTTCTTCTCCTTTCGGCTGCTCCCATTAGGGGTTGCCACAGTGGATCATCGGTCCGCAGAACTAGTGGCAGTAGAGTTTTATGGAGTTGAGTTGCCAGCCTGTTGCTCAACCTACCACAGAAGGCACACACATGCACACACTCACACCTAGGGCCAATTTAGAATGTCCAATCCACCTGCAGCATGTCTTGGAATGTGGGAGGAAACCGGAGCACCCACAGGAAACCCAAACGAACAGAGGGAGGACATGCAGACTCCACACAGAAGACACCAAAAACCTTCAAAACCAGCAAAAGGAGGAAAAGACTCCTTCTAGTGCTGGACTTCGAGAATCCAGTCCATCCAGTTCATGACAGCCAGCTCTGGCCCCTCCAAGACACAATTACAGACTGTGAGAGTATCCCAAGTACAGACTTTTAGATTATCCCAATAGGATGTACACTAGCACATATAGTAAGAATTGTTTTTCTGAATTGTTAGGTATATTTGCCATATGGAAGTAATAGGATTCAGAATTTGACTATGGAAATCATAGGCTACTGCATGGAATGAAAAAAGAATAAGATACAATGGCTTATACAATTTACCTTCTGTATTTTTGGTCTAAACTAATGAGATACAATGCTGTTTATTGGTGTTGAATTGTTTTGTCCAGAAATTATGAATCATTATGCTGTTTTAAAACCTGTGTAAGAAATACAGCAGTAGTTACATTTCTCTTTAATAACAAAGTGATGTCATAGCTAGATCCTGACCGTAAAGATCCAAGTATTGTAGTTTTACTAAGTGTTTACTAATGATATCAGAAATGCGGTCAGTTGTCATTTATAGGAGCATGTTCTAAAACTGAAGCCACTTATAATAAATGCTTTGCCAGTAATACAACAAGATCAAATGGTATGATTAACAGCTAGCTCTGTGGCATTGAGGAATAAAGCCCTAACTTTGTTATAGGTGACACACGGCTGAACATACACACAAGCACACACACTCATAGGACTTATTGATGCTGAATAAAGTAGTTCACTTAACTTGTGGTTCTGATGCCATCTGTGATACTTGCTAAGTGGAGCTGCCAAGGGAGGACAGGAGTAAGCTGCCATTGTCAGCTGCCCATCCTGGGGAAGGGATATGGCTCTGGTTCTTCATATTGATGACACCTAGCAAGAGCACTGGGTAATCACCCAGAGTAGTTCAAGCCTAGCAAGCCTGTGATGCTGTGCAAGTCATAAAGTATGTTGAGGGGAATTCAGTAGGCAGAAGCATGCTTCTTATCAGAGGGCAATAACAGTGGAGCTTGAAAGAGCCAACATGGGGAGAAGGCAGGCTACCCTACAGGATAAGTAATCTGGTTCACTCCCTACCACCCAGCTGTCACTGTAGAGCAACTCCCCTAGTTCACAGGGGATTCCCTGGCAGGAATGAACTTGCCCTGCCCAGGGATTCCTGAGTCAAATGGGTACAGATGGAGGGTATGGTTAACAAAATGCTATTGTAGCAAACCATTGAGCTGTCTTGTATGTCAAAATGAATTTTGCTATTAGTGAACAGAATATTTTGTGGAAGTGCTTTCTTCCCCAGAGTTGTGCAATCATCACATTACTTATGTATAAGTAGGTTGGACATACCCTTTGTACTGTTTCATTCATTTTCAATGTTCTTTTGTGTAGC
Organism: Protopterus annectens; assembly: GCF_019279795.1. Taxonomy (NCBI): domain Eukaryota; kingdom Metazoa; phylum Chordata; order Ceratodontiformes; family Protopteridae; genus Protopterus; species Protopterus annectens. The sequence goes on from NC_056743.1 coordinate 870,902,395, forward strand.
AGTTCTTTAAAGGCAGTTATATGTTTAATGTTTTATTGCATTTTTGTAATTCCAGTGCTGAAAGCCATCTCAGATGTCACTTTTATTTTTGCAAATCACTGTATTTTGTTGTACTGAGCATTAGTTTAGTGACATGAATCTGGCCATTACAACTGAAGCCTGAGGAGTTCCAGCTAAATTGCTAATACCATGCAGAGATGGTTATTTGATGAGCATGAACATGTTTGTTTTTAGTGGTCACAGTTGTAAGGGGTCTTATATTTGTTTTTATACAGGACTCATTACAGCATTTTGTGTGTGACAGAATTTAAAATTATATTGGGAGGATCAGTGTCTTAGAAAAATGTGTTAAGAATGATGCTGGACTGGACATCATTGAATTTAATAATGTGGTGATGCATCTGTTTGGCTTTGAACCAACCTAATTAGCTTAGTTGCTGTATTTCACAGTTGATTAAGCAGCTGTTACTGGAATGACATTACATGTAGAATGCTTGCCTGAATGAGGAAGTGAAGGTAGAAGGAATACTTCCTTGCAAGAGGACCTGAACAAGGACCTAGAGCTAATAGAATCTGTCCTTAAAAAGGCAGCTTAATTTTGGCATCTTCTGCAGCTAAGAAATGAATTCACCACAGTCTCTGTGAAAGATGGCTTAGAATGCAAATGGTAGTCACTGAAATATAGCTAGTTACTGGGACTAGATAGTCTGAAAGAAAACAGTTACTCTGAGAACTGCATTCAACTGATATACTTTATGAATAGTAAGAATATCCTGCAGGAGAAGATAGATCACTTTAATCTCATATTATAGGAACATAGAATTGTGAGCACATTGTGAAAAGTGCTGGCTTAGCTAGAAAAAATAAAACAAGAAAAAAAAGCGAGAAGGGAAACTATGTCTCCCATCTCAAGTCATTTAGGGTTAGGACAAAATAAAAATTACTAGTAACTGTTTATTGGCTGCAGTGGGGATTATTTTATATAGAACATCAACATAAAACAGAACTATGATTTTTATTCTATTTTTTCACAATTGTTCTATATGTTCTGTCACTGAAACAGTGTTATTCTAATCTAAGTTCTGTAGTATTTTGGATACGCATTAAGCATGCAAGCATTTTATTCCATTTACACTGTGTGCATTTTGCTTCAGGCTCATGTGGCCAGTCTCTCTGGTGTATGCCTGATTAGTGTATTTGTCTGTCTAGCCAGAAAATGCTGAGAAACAGGAAAATATTTCACCTTTTCACATCTCTGTTATGACAGTAAACACATGCTGTTGGAAGTTTAATGAAGTATGCAAGAAGTACTGTACCCTGCCCCCGCACTCAAGAGTACAGTCAGTCATGTGCCTTTCCGCAGGAAAGAAATTTTGTATGTCATTAAGTATGCAGCCCCAAACAAGAAGTGGTAGCAGCTGTCTGTTTCACTTTAACAGCAAACAAAGAGCTGATTATCAGAATTTGCCGAAACACATGATCTGTTAGCTCTGCAACCTTCATTAAATATAAAAAACATTGTTGGCATGCACCAGTGCTTTTAGACATTTTAGAGGGAATATTAACATCTCCACAATTTGAAGCTGCAAAGTGTTGTTGTTATTAGTATAGTTATTGCTGTCAGAAAGCATTTTGGGTGAAATTATCAATGGGTAGAGGGTGACCTAAATGGATGGGCTACTGTTTTAAACAGGGCACTTGGCCAGCTCAACTGACCCACTGACTGACTCTATTAGCTATGCTTTCCTGACATTTATTCCTAAAGCTCACACTAATGAGTAGATCTGTGTAAATTACATATATATATATATATATATATATATATATGTGTGTGTGTGTGTGTGTGTGTGTGTATCTCGATATATAGATGTGTGTGTGTGAATGACAGACAGTTGAACTATCCAAACATCAATGCATGTCACACAATCAAAACTGTTCGAATCACAAAGATTTAAACAATCTGTGATGTGGTTATCCCACCTCTGGGCCAGTAATGAAGGAGCCTCAATCCTCACATCTGTGGAGGGACGTACACACACACACACACACACACACACACACACACACACACACACACACACACACACACACACACACCTGGGAAAAGCTGACACAGGTTTACTAGCTATGCTCCCTTCTGCCTAGACTATAAGGTAGTTACCACTGCCAAAAGCTCTACTCAGTGGCATACCGCCTGTTCAGAGGCGATCTGTGCCTGACGTATAAAGCCATGTCCAACCCGGAATTAATGGACATGCTGCACCTCAGAAAATCCAAATCCCATCGAGCTACGCACTCGAGAGACTTGAACCTCAGCACTGAAATAAATAGGACATGCTGGAGGGACAGATTCATAACCCAGAGGCTCCCTTCACTCTGGAATAAAATCCCAGTCCAGGTTAGGCAGAGTCCCTCATTGACTCTCTTCAAGAGGAATCTTGATGAGTGGATGGGAGATCGTAGGTTTACCCCGGGAATCACTTCTGTGTCACTGTTAGACAGAGGCACAGTATACTAACCTCGAAAAAGGGCATAGCAAAATAAATTTAAAATGGGTGGCGAAAGCCAAACACATTCTGGCTAGGCTTATAAATGCCCTAGGGCAGATAGCCTAGTATGAACCTATGAACCAATGAACCTATGAACAGTCACTCTTGCCAGTTCCTTAAGGCCCTTAAGAAAAGGTGACCTATTTTACTGTGTAATGTTACTATTAATATAAATGGTAGTTTGACCAGGAGCAAGACTAATAGGAGTGGCCTGCATAGTGTCACCAAATAAATATGCCAGTACTTTCAAAACTTAAATATCTCTACAGAGATCAGCCACAATGAAAAGTTTAAATATATTTAATAATAAATAATTAAAAGAACAAGACAATACTAAATATATATTCACAGTGACATCAGAGTTCAAAAGTACAGGAAATATTTAAAACAACATTGCAGGACAGTCTCAAATAAATAAATAAAAATATCTAAACTAAGCTTCACTGTATTCCTGACTGTATCTAAGAGAATTACCATACACTAAAAACTTATTAATAGAGCAGGCAGATGATGTGGTGAATGGTTCCTCTTACTGTTGTCAGATCAAAGATAGAATGTAGAATGCTCTGTTTCACTAAGAGACTTCTCAAAGTAATATTTAAAATACTACTGCCGGGATAACTTGCAGGATAACTTGCAGAATGATATAATTTCTTGTCATCTGACTTCTAGTTCCCAGGTAAAAACCCCACTGCTGAAGCTGGCAGGACTTAGCACCTACTTGTAAAAATACACGCACAAGGGATTTTGCTCACCACTTTGGCAGGTGCTGGAAGTCATAAAACAATTACATTCCTTCATGCTTTCACAGTAGTAATTAATTCACCCCAAAGACAACAGAAGAAAACTTCCTAGTAAAGACTTTATGTCTCAAGCTGCATTGAAACCTGTGAGATAGCATCTTTATGGCCTAGCCCATAAAATTATTTAATTTCAGATATTTTCTCTAAAGTTTGCTGGACTGTGGTTAACCCTCCTGTTTCCTCCGTTAAAACAGGTGATTTAAACAGTTACAATAGTGCATGTACATTTCTGTTCTCTGCAGTAGGCACACTGTAGTTACAATTCAACCACAGCACCTTACCAATACCTTTTCAACACACACGTCTGTACAAAACAGTTTGATATACACATGACATACAGTTCTAATACATTTGTAACTCAAGCATCTTATATAAATCATTTTGATATTCACAAAAGACATATAATTATTTATAAAATTCCAGCTAGCGGTGCTGGCAGTAACTCCTGCTGTCACACTGTTGATACATCAAATCTGACAGGTTCGAACAAAAAAGAAATCTACTTTTTTTCTGGGGGGCAAGCCTCCCCTGCACTCCACACACCTGCTGCTAAATATATATACTAACTCTGAGATGGCAATACAGTGGGGATAAGGGTAAACATCCCAATCCTCACTGTACAGTGATCTTGCACAGCCGAAAAGCCATTATGCTTGATCAGCTGTTCCAGTTTTTTTGCAGTTTGACAAGTCAGCCTGTCAATGGGTGAATAGAACACACACATGCATGCGTGAATGCGTGCTCGCGCACACACACACACACACACACACACACACACACACACACACACACACACACACACACACATTCCGTATACAAAAGTGGGAGACTGGCATCAGTGTGCTAGCTATCATTTAGAATGAGCTGCTGAGATATCACAATTCAAAAAAAAACTCTGCTCTCTCCTACAGTTTAACTCAATCGTTAGGTTTCTTTTCTCCCTACGATAAGGTGCCAGTATTCTGTAGGTACTAGATACCTACTTGGCACTTTTTAAAACTTTTATTTCCTTGCATTGGAATCAAAGGAAGGGAAAGCCCACCCACTTTTTTAAGCTTAACTTCTCACATACCTTACAAAGGAATTCATCTCCACCTGCACGCCATATCCTAGACAAAGCTAAATCTGTAGTTTACCATGTCAGGTACTACTGTTAGTCTTAGATGGGAAATTAATCCTGCTAATGTCAGGATCACAGCAGCTGATATAATAAAGACAGAAAGCTGTGGAATTGTTTTCCACTGTTTTTATTGCAGAGAGGAGGAGAACTTAACACTCCCTTTCATAGCAAACAAAGTAATTAGATCGGTTAGGGGTTTAAGGGCATTTGTCACCTCTTCTGACATATTTACATAAGCAGCAACATGGTATTGAAATGCTAATCTTTAAATGCTGGGCATTTATAATAGTTTATATGTTAAGATAACTTAAATGTTGTATCAGAGTTTTCTGTTACATTTATAGAAAAGTCAGACTTTTTTTCTTGTAAAATATCAACACATTTACCATTTTCAAGCCTCTCCTCCCCATTTGCAGGACAGAACTGCAGAAAGAGAGACAAGGGGCATATGCAGTTACACAAAATGTGCATTTTGATTTGTTTTTCTTTAAAGGACATGAAGTAGACACACAGACATATAATCTAGTTCTCTGTTACTCACACACACATGCACACACACACACACTCATATGTTTTTGTACACACACTCACACACACACACACATATATATATATATATATATATATATATATATATATATATATATATATATATGTAGATACACATACACATACACACACACTGTATATATATATATATATATATATATATATATATATATATATATATATGGGTCTAGGACACATGCTCGACTAGCATGTGTCCGAATCACAAAACACCGAACACACATACACGAAAGCGCTTAACATCAAAAAGCGCTTCCGTGTATGTGTAGCTTAAAAAAAAAAAATCTACTTTTCTGCAGGGGGGCTTCGCCCCCTGCACCCCCCCCACACACCCTACTTTAATATTCTCACTCCGAGATCGCACTACAGTGGGGAATTTTCCCTTACCCACACTGTAGTCTGACAGGCACACATACACAGAAGCGCTTGTCGATGTTAAGCGCTTTCGTGTATGTGTGTTCAGTGTTTTGCGATTCGGAGATATGCTAGTCAAGCATGTGTCCGGATCCCACATATATATATATACACACACATATATATATATATATATATATATATATATATATATATATATATATACATACATATATATATATATATATATATATATATATATATATGCAGTTTTGTACATACCATTCGTTATTTATAATAAACTTAACATAGAAGAGTTAAGCATTATTAATGTATACATTCTGGTAAATGCTGCTTAATGTTTTACTTATTCACTGTCACACACTGGCTATATGTTGTACATGTAGTCTTTGTCAATGACTTTATGTCAGTATGTTTTTCTCTGTATTGCTAATTGTATTTATTACTTGTTATTATATTTGCCAATGTAGCCCGAGTTGTGGCTGAAAAGGGTCCTGGGACCAGTTCACTTTCCTCTTTACCAAAGTAAAAATAAATATGAAATAGAAAAAAAGGGTCAACATGACAGAAATAATTAAGGAACTAGTAAAGCACATTTTAATTCTGCATCATTCATGAGAGAAAAAGCCTCCCACACAATGAAAGTGTCATGCTGGAATTCAGGCTCACCTTTATAATTGTGCTTATTGCAATAAAATAACACATTAAATTAATAATGTGCAAACCTACAATGTTCAGCAATAAAACTGTGTAAGAATAAACAATCTGATCAAATTAGGATTAAATCAAGTGCAATAAAAATAGTGGAAGCAGAATCAGGTCACACACAGGGAACTCCATTAACTCCAAAGAAACAGAATTTAGGCCTGAACTGTTAAGAACTAGGAATTATTTCAGGTGGGTAAGGCCCAGGTTGTGTAGGGCTATATAGACTGATATCAGAACTTTAAAGGTGATTCAAGACTGGACTGCTAATCAGTGCAAACTCTACAAAACTCACACAACACATGCATAACAAGAAGTACCTACAAAAAGTCAAGTTGTGGGGCTTCTGCACCAAATTAAAATGGGCAAATTCTAAATTAAGAAGGTCTAGGTATAAGATGTGGTAATCAAGTCAGGAGGAAAATAAAGCCTAGATATCCATATAATGGTGCTCATTTGGAAGTAGATACGTGATTCCAAGAATATTCCTTTCTTGGATGCACAGTGATTTGTCTACAACTAACACTTGATTCCTAACTGCCTCAAAAACAACACCATGGTCCTTCATCTTTACTTACAAACTCAAGTTCTCAAACCCATCAGGCTTATTCCTCCCAATAATTAATAGATTAAGAGAGGGCTAGTTTTAGTTCCTTAAGGTAGCATGTGTAGCCATGGTCATCTACTTTGAGTTGATAAACTATTCTTCATCCAGAAATGAATTGATTTCAAGGTGTCCACCAGGAAGTTCACAACAGAAATATGCTCCTGAGAAGAGGGAAGACATAGCCATATGTCATCTGCATAACAGTGGTAACAAAGAAGTCTCTCTCATATGAGCTCCCCCTGAAGAAACATGTACAGAGAAAGCAGAAGTAGCCCTAAGATAGGTCTGTGTTGGATGCCAGAAGTAACACAATAAGAAGGTGAAGAGTTTAGACCGGACTCTGCCCTCTAAGTATATCCTAAGGCTTAAAAGGCAAACCATTTCATTGCAAACCACACCAGCTGGTGTTATGACATGTAGACTGGTTCCATGACATAAGAGATTCTCATGCCAGTTTTGGGCAACAAGTCTAAAGTATGCCTTAAATATTGGGTTACAATGGTAAAAGTCTGAACAAAGATAAATCTTTTCCTTATGTAAAAGAATTCTTATGTCAGAACAGTGGACTCCTCATAGGAAGGTGACATAATATATAAAGTGTGAGATGGAGGGAAAGTCAGCAACTGATCAGATGGCACGAGATAGCAGAGGCAAAAGGGAAAAGAGTACACTGACATCTTCTATAAGCTATCTAATGCAGCTATGAAGGATGATGAGTCAGTCAGAGACAGAATCAAGGGCTCTACTTTGAAATCATGACAAATTACTTACTGTAGTCCATCTTGCCAATCACACTACCCTAACACACAATTTACCATTGGCTTGCCTCCATACCTCTGATTGCTGAATATACAACTTGAGAGGTTGGTTTATACTGAGTAAAGGAACATCTAATTTCATTTTTACTATTTGTATTTATTCATTCATTCATTCATTCATTGACCAGAGTAGAGCATTGGACTATTAAGTGAACATGAGTGTGAGAGTTTTACCAGGTGGAGAGAAACAATTTAAGATGTGATGTATCGTTTGTACATTACCTTGACAGAAAGCAGGAGTGGGGATTAGTTCAGTCAGACAGGTGAATAGCACTATATTAAGACTGGAATTATTGTGTAGACTTGAAAAACAGGATGGCTTGGGATGAATAAGGTTGTTATGAAGGGAGTCATAACAGAAGCTTCCAGAGACAGGATTGAGTATGCTACTATCAAAGTACGGCAGAGAGAACAGACTAATCAACATATCTGACAGGAAAATGTTTGAATAAGAAGATAGGAACCAGGAAAGAAAGAACAGAATAATTGAGTTTGTGTTTTTTAATGAGGAATGGCATAAAGGATCTATGTGTCATATTTAGTAGCTAATGCAAGCTATGCTACAGTTTGAGTCATATTACATATCAAAAAGGAACCAAGAAGGACCACAAAAGCCATGGTTTTGGATTATAGTGGAAAAGAATATGATTTAATAGAGGTCTGATAAAAACTTGGGAGGGTTGCATGAGGGTAAAGATGGGAAGCTGCTGTGGTAGACCAGAAAAAGGCAACCTGGGGAAAAATGGAAAAGAGAAAGGCTTTGTGGGTTTTTTAAAAAGAGAAATCTATCTGGTTAAGTGCAACTATATGGGAAAAGGAAAGGAGATGCTGAGAATAGAGGGACAAGGGGGCAGAAACCTGGGAGGAGGTTGTGGATGCTAGAAAGTGGACAGTGAAACCCATCAGGAAAAATATGGACAAGAACAAGTGTCTTTTAGGTACATAAGCAGGACGATATTAAATATCTTAGGAAGGGTCATCATGACAGAGCAATAAGCAGATTAACACATTAAATGAATGTTTTGCATCAGTGTTCTACAAAAAGCCTGAAGAGAGTTTAGCAGTCTAAGAAAACAGCATGAGGTAAAGGGGAAGATAAGCAGGCAAGAAGATAATGAATGAGGATTTCAATAAGGTACTGGAAAGTCTAAAGGTAGGCAGTATGAAAGGGCAAGATAAGACCACACAGACAATCCTGAAAAGGGATGCTAGGTTTTAGTAAACACACTGGCAGAACTATCCAACAAGTCCCTTGTGAAATGAGTACTCAAGAGTGAGTGGAAGGAAGTAGCAGTGGTAACCGTCTACAATGCAGTGCGGGAAAGTACAGGCCAGCAAGTATTACTTCAAGTGTGGGGGAGGGGAAGTTACTAAAATCAAGCCTTACAAAGTTCCTGCTGCAAAACAAGCAGCTTGAGGAAATCCAATATGGATTCATAGATCGGAGTTCCTATGGAAACTAGCTTTTACATTTCCATGGTTATATTATTAGGGAGGTAGAAAGAGACAGCCTTGATATGATCTGTCTAGATTTCAATAAAATGTTTGACTTGCTCATTAGGCCAAAGTTAGAGGTAGATGAGGCTCAACAACTAACAGTTAAGACAGGAGGTGATGAGATAAAAACAGTGATACGTAATCAGTCTTCTGTAAAATCTCCAGGAACAGATGCTATGCCTGTGGAAGTCTGGAAATTAGGAGGGAAAAGTGATAAAAGTCTGGAAGATTCTGTTTAACAGCATTTTAAAAGGAGGGGTAGAAAGCTGTGGTGGCTGTGTTACCTAAAGATGGCAAAGACTCTTCAGACTAACCTTCATATAGACCCATTTCAATTTTAAAACTTGATTATAAAGTGTTTATGTATATACCAGCTAAAAGAATGGCAAAGGTGTTGTTAAAATGGATAGATATGGATCAGTGTGCTTAAATGAACAATGATTACATCCAGAGGGAAGCAGAATGTTAGAAAATGCCTCTGTTGTTGTTGGGTCTTGATGCAGAGAAAACATTTGACAGAGTAAGCTGGGATTTTATGAGTAGGGCATTGGAAGCATTTGCATTCCCTGATACAATAATAAGATTAATTAGAAGGATATATGAAGGAAGTCATAGTTAAAAATTGACGAAGCGCTCAATAAAATTTTACTTTTCCTGGTCGTCCAGTTCACTTTGTATTTTCTTAGTTTTGCTTCTTTTGGTTTACCAAGGATAGGAGGCAAAAAATAAAGTGGGAGGGTTCCTCTCAGATAAGCTGTGTTTGAACAGAGGAACCAGGCAGAGGTGTTCTCTTTCCCCTTTGTTACTTGCGTTATTTTTAGAGCCACTGGCAAAGAAAATAACAGACTCTGAAATACTAGGATATAATTGTTATGCTAATCAAGAAAAGTTGCCTTTATTTGCAGATGATATTATTTTGTACCTGATAAATCCAGAAAAGGACATCTCAGTGTTGTGGAACATTTTGAGGCAGTTTCAAATCTTTTTTGGATATAAAATTAATAAAACTAAAGCAAAGATTATAGTCGTACATTATGTACTCACACACAAATTGATATAACAATACCCATATTTATTGAGACATGACAAGATGAAATATTTAGACTACGGATTAAAAAGGCTTCTGTTATATCAGCTAAGGATATGTGGAAAAAGACTAAACAAAAGCAAAAGATGACACAAAATTTGAGAAAATGGAAACTCTTATTTCTATATATGGAAAGTAAGAAATAAGTAGTGAAAATGTTTTTAGTCCTTTTAGTCTTGTATACTTGTCAGACATATTTTTATCAACCTGGAGAAAAGTTCTGGACTATAATTAATAAAGAATTGAAGGAATTTATCTGAGAGGGAAAAGGTAAGAGTCAAGTGGGTAAGTTAATCCTTCCAACAGAAAAGATGGTTAAGGTTAACCTGATTTGAAGCCATATTTTGCAGCTACATAGTTACAGGTAATATACATAACACAAGTGGAAGGTTATAATTCCAAGTGGAAAGAGATGATGATGATGATGATGAAACAAGGGGGAAGTTCAGGAAATATAGAGAGAGTGGAGTTTTGGATGCAGATCCTTAAGGAGAACAACAACCAGAAAGAATATTATATTCATAAAGTAGCAGAAAGTATTCAAAGAAATAAGCCAATAAAAGAATGGAGAAAGAAGATTTTGTCAAAAGGGATGACTGCATGTTGGGGTAAATAAAATAGGCAAGAGGTGATTGGAATTTACTGGAGAAACTCGGCAAAAGAACCAAGATAGTGGATGCAAATAACTCAAGCAGGAAAGGTAATAGAGTGGGCTGAGTCCAAGAAGTCATTTGGATTGCAAGCTAGAGACTGCCTTCCCTACCAGGGCTTGATCAAGTACAGACGAAGAGAAAGGGATAGGAGAATTTCAAATGAAAGACCTGCTCTGGTAGAGATTTTAGTTGAATCTAAAATGGAAGCACCTGTTAAAAAAAGGGATAATTAGTAGGGCATATAAAATATTGCATGATAATATAAGAATCAATCAGAGGAGGTTAGATCTGATTGGGAAGAGAGACTGTAAAGCAATTTACAAGAAAGCAATGTAAAGACATATGTATGGCTTCCAAATATGCAACAAATTTCAGAAGGTTTAGGATCTGTGCTTGGAGGTGTTTGCATAGGAATTTTTATACCCCAAGCAGACTTCAAAGAATTTTTCCTCAAGTAGATAGCAAATGTTGGAGGTGTGATGGAGAAAGAGGTAACTGGGAACATATGTTTTAGAGTGTAATGAATGAGTAGGCAGATTTTAAAAAATCCCTACAGAGTACTCTATCAGAAATATAGCTTAAGTAAATGGCTGTAAGTAAGAAAATTATTATTTTGAGCTAGGATACAGGATCTGAATTGTCTAGACATAGTAAGGCTGTATTAAGTTTAATTCTGCTGCCTGACAGAAATGCAATTAGCAGAACATGGAAATCAAAGTGTACACCAACTGTATTTGAGGTATTGAATATGATAAAAGAGATAAAAGAACTAGAAGAGGGACTTTTAGAAAAAGGAAAGAGCAAAGTACCTAGAAGTAAATGGAAATTGTGGGAACAATGCATGCATAATAATGTTCAGGAGGAGAAGTTATGTTTAAGGGAAGGTAGGAATTAAGCAGTTTTTTGTAATGTTAGACTGATTATAGCAGCAAGAAAATATATTTGATGTATGTTGTATTTAAATGGAAAAAATGTTAAAATGGTGTATTTCCTTTTCCATTTTTTTTTTATTTCTCCAAATCTTTTGGGTTTCTAATACCATGACAGGAATTGACACCATCCCTAAGTCAAAGTATGATTAAAGTTCATGAATTAGTATTGTTTCAGTCTTTGATGTCAACCAGAAGTGCTGTTTACAGCACCAGCAATGTGCCCAGTAATAACTCCTTCTACAATCCATACGGAGTTACATGCATTGGTAACATACCTAAATACAATTGCAGATTCTTTTTTATAACTCCCATTGCTCCTACTACTATTGGACCTCTTTGGGTATCTTTTTCCCACACTACTCTCATTTCTGCCTGCAAATTCTAATATATTATGACTTTGTGTCTCTCTGTACACAAGACACTGTAGTCACTGGGTGTAGTGATTTCAATGATCAATGCTACTTTTGTCTTCTTTTCATGGACCACTATATCTGTTTTTCTTGATGCTGTGTTTTGAAGTGCTGGTAATGGGTGATCCTATGTGATGTAGACTTCATCAGTTTTTATGATGCTTTGTGGCTCATTGTTTCCAGTGTTTTTCAGCTATTTCAATATTATAATGTTTGCACAATCCCCAGTGCAGCAGTCTTGCCACATTATTATGCCTTTCAGTATATAGTCCTTCTGTCATTAGTATGTCACAACCAGCAACAAGGTGGGCAACTGTTTCCAATTCTGTTTTAAAAAACCTACATTTGTCTGTTTCTCCCACATATTGAATGGACTTTGTAAACTAATGTGTACTTACTCCACTATCTTGGGCCGCCAATATTAACCTTTCATCTCTTGGTTTGAATTTGCCTCTCCTTAACCATTCCTGCTTTCAGTCCCGATCAACATGAGGTTGTTGCAGGAGTTTTCTATACTTGCAACTATATTTATGCATTTTCCACAATTCTTGCCTTCTCATCTGATCCTTCACCTTATATTCTTTCTTTTGTTTTTTTGGTACATTCAGTTGCTGCCTGATTTTTATCTACTTCTGGTCTGATTTCCATTCCCACTTGATGCCAATATACTTCTGCCAGACTAAGAAGGGAAGCCATCTTAGATTTATTCTCCTCATGCTTCAAAGCTTTCACTATACTTGGGTCTTGTGAGGTCAGCAGATATGTGTGGAGTCCCGCGACTGCAGATCTATACATGCAATCAGTTTCAAGGAGGCCAATACCTCCTTTGAAATGGGGAATATATAATCTTGGTATGCACTGAGTTTTATAAATCATTTGATGAGCATGAAGCATTCTTCTTGTTTTCTTGTCTAATCTAACCAATACCTTTTGGGGCCATTCAATCACTCCAAAACTGTAAGTTAGGACAGGAAGAGCAAATTGGTTTGAACTTTGTTCCAAGATGTCAATGCTGTTTTCAGGATTAATTTAAGTTTTCTAAAATATTCCTTACTAAGTTTTATTCACATTTGTTCATGTTTTATTGTTGATCCTTCATCAGTTCCCAAATATTTATACACTCCATCCTGCTCAAGTTCTTTTATATCACAGTCTTGTCCCAAACTGATGTTTTTTTGGTGCTGCAGCTTTCCTTCTTTAAAGGTTGGTTTTGCGCATTTATCAAGACCAAATGACATTCTTACATCATCTGAAAAAGTTTGACAACTTGCAGTTGTGCGTTCAGTTCCTCATATGATGAGCTGTACAGTTTTCAATCATTGACAAAGAGAAGGTGAGAAACCTGTACACTTTTTTGCTTTCTGGGAGCCAAATTAAAGCCATGACCTAATCTGTTAAGCAGACAGCTTAATGAATTAAGGCAAAAGATCAGTGGTGACAAGAGTCACCCTGGAATATCCCCCTTTGGATTTTTACCCCTGGAATAATTATTTGTCCTTTATCATGGCTTAACTGCAAAGTGGTTTGCCACTGTTTCATGGTCACTGTGATGTAGTTTTTCAGTATATAGGGTGTATCTTATACATTTTAAGCACTCTTTTATCCATGAATATGAGATACTGTCAAATGCCTTTTTGTACTCTATTCATACTATACTTAGATTTGTCCCCTTTTTGCAGTTCTCCTCTATGACTTTAACAACAAATGATGCTTTGTTCCATGTGACTTTCTTTTATTACCCTTTTGTTCTACTGCCATAATTGGGTTTTCTTCTAAATTACTATAAACTCTGTTAGCATGAATTTAAGTATATAGCTTATATGTTGTCAGAAGGCAAGTTATTGGTCTATAGTTTTTAGGGTAGCTTGCAGGTTCACTCTTAAGTAGGAGCATTGTTCTTCTTGTTGTTAGCCAGGCTGGTGTCTGTTTGGGGTGTGCATATAAATAGTTCTTACTCATGGCTAAATCTTCGTGCAGAAATGTTAATAGTTTTAGCCAGAAGTTAGGTATTGCATCTGAGCCTGTGGTTTTCTAATTAGAGGTTTTCCTTAACTTTGTTTCAATCTCTCTGGCTGTTACTTCATCCCATTTCACATCCTATACATTTGAACTTCTTATTCTTTCTTTTACTACTTCTATCCATTCAGCATCTTTATTATGTTCCACAGGATCTTCATAAATACTTCTCTAAAATGTATCTATTTCTTCTTTTATTGGAGGTCTTTCAATTCATTTTAACTTGTTTCTCAATTCTCTATAAAGCTTTTTTTGGATCATCAATAAATTGCTTATTTTGTACTTTTCCTTTGTATGTATCGGTGTATCTTCTACGTTTTTCTGGCTGTGCTAATATTTTTAGTTTATTTGTGATAGTGCGTGACAAATCCTGATCCGTTATAATACTGTGCATTGTTTTTATTATGTCTATATGAGTATTTTTGTTGATTTGTTCCCTCCTCTATACTCTTCTAACAGTGACAGTTCTTGTCTTAATTGCTTTATAATTTTCTCTATTCAATACTTCCATGATGGCATTCAATTTCTCCCCATCCTTTCCCTTACTATCCTGTGTTCTTGTGGTAGGAATTTATCTATTATTAATTTGCTTGCACAGTAATGTATTCTATTTACTTCTGTTATATCACATAAATCTCTAAGGACAGTCTTAATTAATGTGTTCATTTGTTTTATCAAACTTCTAACTTTTTGGGTTTTATTGACCTTCTGCAGTCTATTTCTTTCATTGATCTTAATATGTATATCCATCTTTATTAAATCAAGTAACTCTTCTCTTAGATCATTTTATTCTAAACTAAGGGCACATTCTTTGTTTGCCATTTCCTTCGGGCATTCTTTAGAAAGTTTTGGAGCTTCTTCCTGTGCCATGTTGTCTTCAGTTTCACTCTGTGTCATCCATTGCTCTTTCATATGGGAACTCACTGGCTATCACTCCACAGCATTGACTGTGTCAGAGTTGCCACAGTTTCCTGTTCTTTCCCTTACTGTATAGCTCCAACTGAACCTTTGTACTGGTTTCCTGTGGAAGTCTCAAAAAATATCTTCATATGTCAACTGATTAGATGCTTCCTGCTCCACTGGTTTCTCCTTAATTTGGGTGTCCATTGCTCTATCCTGTTGTGTTGTTATCTGAGTTAAATTTTCTGCACCAAATCCTTCACTTTGCAGGTAGTCCATAACCTCAGTTTCTATTTCTTGAACTTCTCCATTACTAATCCTGTTTTTTACTTTTCCTCTTTGTTTTCTTATTGTTTGTATTGTAAACTTTTCCACATACGGATGTCTTTGTATTTTTCTTCAAATATCTTTGTTGCTGCTCTTTTTGCATTGATTAGTTTTGCTTTCTCCTTTGCATAAATATTGCACCATATTAAATCTCTTTTTCTTTCCCATGTCCATATTTCTTCTTCAGATGTCTCCTGCTCCTCTTGTTTCTCCTTACTTGGGGACTCATTGTTCCATCATGCTGTGATATAACCTGTGTTAGACTTTCTACACTGAATCCTTCACTATGCAAATATTCCATAACTTTAGCTTCTATTTTTTAACGTCTACTTGATTAATATTATGTTCTACATTCCCTCTTTGTGACCTTATTTTGTTATTGTAAAATTTTCCATATCTGGATGCCTTTGCTTATATTTCTCTTCAAATATCTTTGGGGCTATCTTTTTGTGTTGATTAATTTGGCTTTTTCCTTTGCATAAATATTACACCATATCAGATCTTTGTTTCTCTACCATGTCCATATTTCTTTTTTATACCCTTCAAACATCTCTAAATTTTGTACTTTAAATTTTTGCACTTCCTCAGTCATGTCTTTTTCCAAATGGCACGCTTTTTTTGGTTTACATAGTGTTTTTCACGGATCTGTTGCATTAGTGAATACACATTTTTATTTGAAGCTTCTGACAGTTTTTCTTGTGGAAGTATTTTTCTTTTGTCTAATTTTTCTCAATCTTTTTCTGTATCTTTTGTCTAGAAATTCTGGGCTTCTTGCATAATAGTAACAATGCATAATTTATTTCTTATCCTCAACAGTTCACTCTATCATTTGTATGCCTCTTTTTTGGCCTATGAGTTTTTGTATGTATGTTTGCTTATGTGTTAAGTGACAATTTAATAAGTGTTTAAAAAAACTTTGATTTACTACTGCAACTAATTCTGCTGGCAAAAGTGACATGAGTTAGATATAGGTAGAAAACTCAAGGTGGTATGGAGAATTGGCAAAGAGACAAGACAGAAAGGGTAATATAGTTAGGAGGGAGTTTTGGGAAGACAAAATAATCATGAGTGGTTCTCTGCAGGGTTTAGTATTTTGGTCTAGCCTTATTTAACTATTCTGTCTCTGACCTAAAGGAAGGCATGGAGAACTGGAGCATTTTCTTTATGTTTGACATTATGGGTGTCAGACTAGTGACATAGAGAGCAGCAAGTCCGAAGAGAGACCTAAAGAAACCAGGGACATGTTGTAAAAGTTGTCAAATTCACTTCAGCCCATCTAAGTGTATTGAGCTGTACCTGGAGAATGAAAATCCAAAAGCACAGTATAACATTATAGAAATCAAACTAAGGAATCCAGAGCAGGGAAACTTCCTGTGAACTATTTTCTTGAAAACCTAAGCCATCAGGCTCAGTCTGAGAAAGCAACAGTAAAGAAAAATAAAACAATTGGATACACACACACACACACACACACACACACACACACACACACACACACACACACACACACACACACACACACACACACTCACTCACACTCACTCACACACACACACACACACACACACACACACACACACACACACACACACACACACACACACACACACACACACACACACACGTGTGTGTGTGTGTGTGTATGTATATCTTCTGAGAGTAGAATCAAGGAAATGAAGGTAGGTAATACTCCTGTATCAGACACTGGTTAGGCTAGAGTGGTAGCTAGCTTAATTGATGCCCTGAGCAATCCCCCAACCAGCACCCCACTCAGCTAAGGATAATACCAAACAAAAGACAGAAGTCCTCCATACTGTAGCAATGATTGATACTTGCTCATTATTACAGTGCATAACACATGGCTGCTTAAATGACTTACAGAAATGCACTCACTCCTAGCTGCTCAACCGTTACTGACTTGTGGAAACAGATTGGCACCTCTTCTACAGTGCTGATCGTTCCCCTAAGAGCTTGTTTCTGGGGAAGCCACCCCCTTTGCCCCATCGTAATTATGGATCTGAGTTAAACTGCAGCCAGAATGCTGTGTACAGACTTTAGGCTTTACACAGAAAGGGCTAGTGTAATGTCGACTGAAGTATGGACAAAGGTGACTAAGTTGTTGAAGGAACCTTTTGGTAAGACATATGAGAAGAGAATGAAGAAGTGCAATCTTTTCCTGTAGAAAAGAGGAGAGATGAGGATACAGTAATGGTAAATAAAGTGATAAGGTATGCAATTGGAAAGAAGACAGATATAATATGGGTTACTAAGATGCTACAACATAAATGTGATGGAATTATCCTGAACATCACAAGGGCAGATAAAGGGGGTATGACCTGCAGGGATTTGTATCACTTCATCAAAGTGACACTTCAACAAACGGCATTTAATTGGAAATGCCATTTATCGAATTCCGCTCATGGGAGATGCTGTGTCCCCCACACCCCCGCTAGTTATACATACCAACTACAAGATCACACTAATGTGGGGAAAAAGCAAATTTCCCGATCCTCACTGTGCAGCGATCTAGGTATGAACAGTTTGACAAATGTTTGATGTAGGTGCAGTGAAAATGTTGTTTGCTTAACTGATATCTCACTGAACTGATAGGGAGCCGATCAGCAGATAAAAGAAATGCAGTTAAATCTCAATTTGAAAAAACACTTTTTGCAGAGGATGATTGACAGGTGGAATCAATTATTGGATGGGCTAGTACAAATGGCAAAAAATGAAGCTTTTACAACAGCATGGGACTCCTGGAGGGATGGAATAGAATGGGAGCAAGGTGGTTGCTGCTTTAGGCTCGATGTAATAGTTGGCCACACCTGGCAGATTGACAGTCTTAGCTCTAACATAATGCAGCACTCAGCTTATTTTTACAGTTTATAGATTTTGTAGGGTGCTGTTCAAAAATTAACGACAACTGGAAATTCACCCTGGGTCTGGCCCTTATGTCTCTAATAGACAGAGGCAGACAGTAACTATGCGCAAACTAACATACTCACACACCTGCATGCATGCTCCCCCACACTCACACACACACACAGAAACGCACATACATACAGAGCAGCCACCCTATACTTACCTCCTGTAGGGCAACCAGCCACAGATACACACACACACACACACACACACACACACACACACACACACACACACACACACACACACACACACATACATACACACATATATGCATACTTGCTCACTCTCATGGATACAGTTATTCACACATTTGTATGAATGCTTATTACACACACACACACACACACACACACACACACACACACACACACACACACACACACCATCCTTCTACTTACCTGCTGTATGGCAACCACCTATGCATATGCACACAAGCACACATAGATATCCATGCAACCAGAAGCAAGCACTTATATACTCACTCACACACCTGCATACATGCTTACACACACACACACACACACACACACACACACACACACACACACACACACACACACACACACACACACACACACACACACACACACACGTACAGAAATAGTTTCCTTTAGCAACCTTTTAATTCATGCTGCTGAGTTTTATGAGTAGTGAGCACTGACTGACCTGTTTAAAGTTGGGGACCCCTGGACACTTTAGCCTAAGTATACCCCTGTCAGTGCCACTTACACTTTGTACTTTTTTCTCAGACTTGTAAGTAACCTTTTAATTCATTACTAAGCAACTTTTTAATTCATCTTGCAGAGTTTTATGAGTAGTAAGCACAGACTGGCCTGCGGCTACAGTGCACTTACACAAAGATACACCCATGTACCACACTATATTGGCCCATCTCAGTGGGACATTCACAGTTACTGGCATTTAGTTGCAACATTGATATACTACAGCTCTAAGTACAGGGCTGTACTTAAGTGAAATGGTGTCCTAGGCACTACCTACTGTTTTACCCCCACACACACACTTCCTCCAGTGCTCCTCTTTGTTTTCCCCCTATCTCAGGCTCCCCACACCATGCACATTACTTTTTCTTCCTTTTCCCACATTTTGCCTTAGTCTTTAGATTTTCAAGAAACCATGACGTTCCATATGCTCTGAAGTACATTTAAATTTATTTTTTTCTTTTTCACAATGTTTTCATCAGATGATGGTTTGAACAGAAATTATGATTAAGGAAAGAAATTCACTGTTGATGTTTAACTTTCATTTTCTTTGCATCCTTTCAACACACCTTTCATGACCAAAATAACACAGTAATAACAGTTTAGGAAGTAACTCAATTAAGCTGGGGTCCTTAGACGCAAAAGGTTAAAGATGCCCTGGAATATATTTTCTCAACGTTTTCATCCAATGCTGACGTGAACAAAAATCATGAGTAAGAAAAGAACTTCAGTCTTATTTTTTCTTTCAAGGAAGACATAGGTTGTGCCCAAGGCTTCATTTTTAAAGCCGATGAAAGAGTAGCTCACAATAAATTAACAAGGCAATTGTTGTGAGGAGAAGATACACAAATCTTCTTTGAGAATACTGCCTGCCTCCCTAATCCTCCTCCCCCCAAAGAATTCAGTCACCACCTGTGCACCCCTCTGTTCTTAGACTGAATAATGAAAGCAGAGGTTCAAAAGGCTACAATCATGTATTTCAAGTGACTACTGTCATAGATATACATAGCATGCCTCCTTACTACCCTTCAAGGTTAGCCACCTGTATACATGTCTGATGTGCAATTGTTAGGAAAGTGAAAAAATAATGATTACAGTAATGTATTCCACTTTGTTGCTCCTAGACAGTACATTTCCCCTACACTAGCTCTAGTAGCCTTCTTTGCATACCTTTGAGGTCTGTGAGAAAAGTAAAAGAAACAATGACCTCACTGTCCCAAGCTCAAACACAAGCTGTAATTGCGTGAACCGCGAGTACACTGAACTCCCTAAACAGCAAAATTCAAAATCTCAAATCAGCATAGTTGGCCCTTCTTAGGTATAGCTCCGAAAGGTAAGTGTGCAATAGTTACAGACCTTAGGGTTAGGGTGCGGGTTAAGGTAAGTGCATAGATAGTAATGTATGTAAGGTTTAGTGTAGGGTTAGAAGTAGGGTTTTGGATAGTGCATGTATTTGGTTTATTTATTTTGTTTGGGTGGGTAGTATGTAGCGAGCGGTGGGGTTGGCCAACTATGCTGGTTCGAGATTTTGACTTTCACGGTTTAGGGCATTCGGTGTATTCGCGGTTCGCTCAATATGTGTCGATGTTTACGTATTTGCTTAAACGGGCTTTTGCGGTTATAATATAGACCCCTTTTTACAACTACTCAGAAGAGTTATGTATGTACCCCTCATTATTGTGTGGGTGCACTTATAAAAATCAGTGAAGTGTTTATACATACAGACAGATATGAGCGTGCACACACGCACACACACACACACACACACACACACACACACACACACACACACACACACACACACACACACACACACACACACACACACTCTCTCTCTCTCTCTCTCTGTCTGCACATTCACCTTCAGGGAAAAGGGATGAATTTCATCTCACCTGCTGCATGTTTTTGAAGTGCTAGGCTGTGCGAAAGTACATGGATAGATGCACTCATAGATAGGGAGACTTTGCAGACTCCACACACAAAAAAAAGCTAGCCAAGAACTCAATCAGAGCAAAATGCTGTGAAATGGTAGTGCTACTCACTGTACTATAGTGGCGATGAACAGTTGCTTTCACATATCCTCTTCCTGCCAAATCAGCAAATATAGCCACTTATCATGTGTAAGGCATATGTTTTAATGGTAAGTGAAAGAAAATATGGCCAGCTTATTAATCTTAAATACACTGCAACTATGCCCCCCACCCCGCCACACACAGGTGCAATGGCAATGCTGATGATGTTTGTCCTAGAAAGTAAGAGAAATTATAGTCAGCTTGTCACTTCTACTCTGCAACACACACACACATGCACACGTGCACACACACACACACACACACACACACACACACACACACACACACACACACACACACACACACACACACACACAAGCATAAGCCATATCAATACTAGTTTTGCATTTATTTCAGAAAATAGCAAAACATTGTACAACATTAGTACTGCCACACCAACTCAGTGACTGTTGTTTAGCAGCATCAGCTCTTTTTATAATTCAAGATATGTACTGAGATTGGTCACTCTGGGCTGCCGTTCTCTAGCACTTACCTTGCTCATGTTCATTCACTGATTATCGGCTTTATTCTAAAAGAGCTACATTGCAACCCTGTTTCAGATAAAGAACATAATATTAAAATGAATATTTTTTTTTTCTCCTTACTTTTCCCCAACCAGCATCAGCTTTTTTGGGGCTACCACACAGTCAAGGATGATTAGGTCCCTCCTCCCCCGCAGTCACTGGTATTACAGGTACCTAAAGCTGGCTATGATGTTAATTTTAGTGGAGAGAATGTCCACCAACAGGATTTAATTATGTCAAGGGCACTATGTCAATAATAAAACATTTAATAAAATTGTGAAGCCTGTCATTTGATAAAACACTGTCACTGTAACCAGAGATATCTTTGAATTTTAAAAGACCTTTAAGAGTTATTATTGCCCATCTGGTTTATTAAGTACCAAGATTGCTATACTAGGTTTTACTGGTTTGACAAATGTAACAAAAAATCAAAATAAGATAACTTGCTGTGGTTGGGGGCTCCCAGGACCAAAGGGCCCCCAGTGATCACAAGGTTTGCTGGTGCCTAAAGCAGCCAGTTACGCATATTTACTGTATACTGTTAAGGCCAAATAGCCATTGTATTTTAATGGGTTCTAGTGTTTGGAGTCAAATTCCATAATGCTTGTTCCATTGCACATTCAAATATTGATGGCAGCAGTACATGAGCTAATGCCCATATCTCCTGTCTTTCACATATTAATTAGTGGCTGTAGATGGGATTATAAACCTGTTTGTAACATGAATCATAAGCTTTTGCATTTAGCTGTCTCTGTCAATAAAGCAAAGCCATTATGTGAGTGAAAAAGAAATGACAGGCAGCGAGCCAATGATTTTGGTGAAGAGGTGCATTTTGTGCCATCATCTGTTTCAGTACTCTTGACTTCCTTTTTAAAATGTTAAAAGTATTACCTGAATGAAAAGCCTGGCTCCTGCTGCATCAATGAAAATGACGCTACTGCAGTCGATTATGAGGCATTGGATTTCTTCACCATCAATATCTACAAAATAAAGAGCACATGAGGTAGGTATGTGGTTTCTTAAGTGGAAAACAGACTGCAATAACAGCAGAAAAGTAAATGAGTTGAGTTACGAGCTAAAACTAAGAAATAATACCTGTAAGACTCTGATATACAGACCTGCACAGCCACCCTTCTCCCCATATTTAAGAAATGCAAACTTTATCTTGGGTCAGTTTTTTCTAAGTTAGAGTAGTTCTCAGTCTGAAAATTCTGAAGTGAAATTTATTTAAAAGCATAATAATGCATATATATATATATATATATATATATATATATATATATATATATATATAAACATTGTTGCAGAGACTAATTTCCACATATGTAGTTAGCCTGACAATCAGGACCTAAAAGTCAGCAGTTCTGGAATCTGTTGATGTAAGAAGCAGTCATGATCATTACTTAAGCAGGATCTCAATGGACTGTTAATGTACTATTGAGAGGGACCAAGGAACAGTACAGAAACTGTTCAAAAGTCCCTCTTAAGGGCAACAGCATAAGCTATACTTTTATTGCAGTAATACTGTCTCATATGTTGAACAGTGAATTAATATGTATCCATTCACTCTTTAAGTTAGTAATGATTTTATAGGTAAATGATTTATAGGTTAGTACTAGGCTAACTGCCCTTGTAGGCCATTTTAAGCCTAGTCAATTAATGTTAGAATAACACCCTGCAGCTTGTGTCTGTAAGGCAAATATCTTAACCATTATGCCAACCTCCCTCATCCCCATGGGCTGCCTTACCAAATAAATTTGTAGTATTTGGATATCCAATGGCGAATTGCAGTAGGAGACCTGCCATTTTTTACTTTAGTTGAATAGTCTTGTCATAGGCCATAGCTGATGTTGTTCTGCCCACCTACTATTTACTATGTAAGTTCCTTCATAACAAACTTATACCACTGGTATTCACCACAATGCATTCCTCTCTTCCCTTCTTCAAGTTCCTTCCTTGTTATTTTTTTTCCATCTTTCCTTAAAACCTCCCTCTTCCCTTTAACTTTCCTTTTTCCTTAGGTTTTCTTTGGAATTAGAGTCAGCATTGTATCACTTCAACTCATTTCAGATTCCACTAGTTGTATCCAATGAGTGTACTTACAGACAGAAGCATAGCTTGGCTGGGGTGAAGGTCACAGCAACCCTGGCCACAAGATCTCAGGAGTTGCAACTGGCAGATCAGTTATTTTTTCATGTGCCCCACATAAATGTGAGGCATACCTCTCAACTGTACAGATTTTTGTAGAATGTCCAGATTTTGCCTCATATTTTTGGTTCGTTTCTCATAAAATTGTGGTTTTCTGGCTAATCAGTGAGGGCTGAAGTCAGAAAATAATGAAAGTCATTTGAGTGTCAGACTTCATACCCTTCAGAAAATTCATACTAATGCAAAACCTGTTGTTCTATCTACTTTCTAAATTTAAAAATACACCACGGAGAGTACCAGTGGAACAAATAAACGTAGTAAAACAGCTCTCCACCGTGGTCAAAACCAGACACTGATTACCATTGATTGCTGCTGTTTTGGATTTACCACTTACTGCTGCTATTTATTGGAATTCATATTAACCTTTGCTGCCAGCTAGTGCAACACGTGTTGCGGAATAAAACAGTGTTTTTATAACATACTGGACTGTGGACTTTCTCATTTTTATTGAGCTGTGGCTGGTTTTGACCAGGGTGGAGAGCTATTTTACTACTTTCTAAGTTTGTAAGAGCAATATTTAAAAAGTGTACCTATTTTTGGGCCTTTGCCCCCCCCCCCAATTATTTATTTTGTCCAGATTTCCTGCTATAACAGGTTGAGAGGTATGATGTGAGGGCAGGCAATATAGCAGGAAAGCATTAGGACCTGGCACACTCCTAAGGAGGGTATTAAGACGTTAGGAGAGAAGGGAGTAGTGCCAGATCAGAGAACGGACCTTTTCCCCTCTTAACCTAGTCCCAGATTGGGGATCAGCAGGTGTCAAATGAGCCAGCTATACCTCTGCTTGCAAGCATTTTCTATATCTTGCCGTTGCACTAACATGCAGAACAATGTTGTCATCTATATACAGTCACTTTTGATTGCAGTAGTGCTTAGAAAAAAATGATATATAAATTCTGGACACAAGATAATGAATGTCATCAGACTCCACTCATAGCTATTTGTGTCTAACCAAACAATTTAACGTAATGTGCTTCTTGGTCTCATCTTGATCTTCCTTTCTATGATAAACAATCATCTTCCCTTTATTATCTTTCTATCTTTAGTGCCCCATCTCAGTCCAAATATACCAAGCTTCTGTTGAATCATTTGTTGTCTCATATTAACTATGTACCATGTATGTGCTATCCATTTTGCATTATCTATAAAAGTTCTTTCATCTGGTATCCACATGAGATCAATATGTTTTTTTAAGTTCAGCTATTTGGTTATCCACATCATCCAATGGCATCCCAAGCAGCATGCCACCAACATTTCTGTGGGTTTATTGATTAATTAACTAATTAATAAAATGTGTCATTTGGATGTAATCTTATGTAGCACACTGTTGCACTGGCAGATCAAAGCTTTTTATTGCAGATTCTTACCCTTTGTACTCCAGACTTACATTCATAACTACACTGCTATACAATGTGCTCTCATTTAATAAACCAGTTCTGTCCTTGATAATCCACTATCCTGCAAAGGGGACGATCGTGTTTTCAGTGGCTGCTAGCCTCAGGAGTATCTAAGGCCTTGGATAGCCACAACTTATCTTCTGCACGACTATTTCTGCTTCATTTGATTGGATGCTAGCTAGAGACAATTGGAAGAAGTTCTGGAAGCCTAATGTGTTCTTTTGTGCATCCGCCTGCGGAAACTCAAAGCAGCGTAACTGCAAGTCTTAGAATAGCAGAAGTGAACATGCAAACATGGATGAACATATCCGGAGTCTGAGATTAAGGTACCCACAGTATTCAGTTATCTCAGATTCTGTATGTATAAGAATCAGTGGGACATGGGGGGGGGGTCATCACTCCCCCCCACACACACACACTTTAAATGTGTTAACAGTGAGTTTCAGAAATTGTTCTTTCATGTAATCACACGTTATCTGTTGAAGAGCTGGGACTTGTGGAAATGGGTCTCACATTTCTGATTTTGAACCCATGTGTACCTCACTAAATTTTTTACTTTAAACATTTCACAGCATGTCCAGATGCATACTTGCTCCAGTTAGTCAAAAACAGGATGTATCAACAGATGCATAGGAGTAGCATTTGGGATTCAATCAGGTTTTACTGAAATTCAGAAGCTGTCTCTGTCTATTCTTATGTAACTTGAATTGTAAATTCAGTTAAATGCTGTAGAATGAAACAGTATTAGGAATCTTATTGTCTGCACCTTAATATTTCATTACAGAAACATCCCCTTTCATTTCTGAAACTAAGAGTTTCACTTGCAGTTAAAACCCAACTCTGAAAATCATCACAGAATTTTCGAGTCTACCTTTTATGCAGATACCATTATTTCTTAGTTTTAATTATTCTGAAAGTTCCTCATATCAAAGAGCCCGGGGATCATGTCAGTCAACCTGCTAGACAGGGGCCCAGAGAAGTAAATATTGTGGGAAAAAATTTCCAGGGAATTGTTATGGCTAGGCTTGCATAGGCCTTAGGGCCGATAGCCTAGTACCAACCTATGAACCTATAAGAGCCCCTCTGTCATTTTTCCCCATGTTGTGCCTATTCCCAAGAAAGGAAGTTTACCTCCTCCCAAATCACTGATGCCAGTCTGAGCTACTTGATGTCCCTAACTTTTCGATTCTGCATTGGATAACTTATCTGGTGGATCACAGTGGGGAAAGATCAGTTTTACTCCTTCCAAATATTGTGGCATTGATCATTGGATTTCCCAACATTTTTAGTCTGGTTAGTCACTGAGAAGTAGTCCCCCAAAGATGAGCCATTATCTTAAATTTGTTCATGTCCCCCAAGTCTTCAGTGCTATAGTCATGTATGTGCACTTCCACCCATACATTCTCTAATGCCTCTGCATATACAGAAACAGGAAGAGGCATCTGACAGCCTCTTTTAGGAGGTAGATTCACATTATATCTAATGCCTTCTCCCTGGGAAATGACACCAGGCCATGGGTACAGTTTTCATTAATCCCCTAGCAGCCTTTCTGGATTTCTACCTGAGTCATTTCTTAAACTTATCTCATTAGCAGTGCAATGTACAATTTTCCTCTGGACCATAGGATGGTCCCAGAATCAATTCTGGTACAGTGGACAACTCATCTTTGGACCACGGACTGGTCCCACAATCAGCTTTCCTGAACCAGAACTTAAAGTAATAACTGAGACCACACATCAACATGCTATAATTAAGCAATAATCCATGACTGTCTGTGGGTATATCAGGATTTAACCAAAGCTAGTGTGGTTTGATTACAGGTATGAGGCCCAAGAGATTAAACAAAGCCAACCATGGATAAATCCTGATATACTGACAGAGAGGAGTGGATTATTGCTATTATTCAATAACATTAATTAAGAAAGAAATTGGTTACATTTCTTAAGTATGTGTTTCTGTAACAGTGCTTTAGTCTCTTTCTGCATTGTCTTCTCTTTGCTGAAGCACTTCACATACGTATAGAACATACATTCCCACACTTGCACAGTACATCAGTACAAGAGAAGGACTGGAGAAAGGAGCATCTCTGTTGTGTTTTTTTTTTTTTTTTTTACTATTTAAAAGAAAACAAATAGAAAATTTTACAAGGGACATTGGAATAATATGAGGAACATCAAGTATGTTTCTGTTTCTTTAGTTTTGCAGAACACACTCGATTTTTCTCATGTTTTGGTGTGTCCTCAGTATAGAATGTTATACAGCATCTGCTAATAGAAAGTCTGGCTGCTCAATGGTACTTCAGAGGACGGACTTTTTTCTCTTGGTATATTCTTGATTTACCATGGGCATGCTGGCTGGGTTATCCAATCAGCGTGCTTGTTTATGAATAATAATGATTTTGTATTGTGTAATAGAAATGTTTGCACTGCTGTCCATTTTGGTGTACTTCAACCACATGACTCATTACATTTCTGCAAGTATGGAACATATTTAACTATAAAAGCATGCAATGTCCTTCCCTGAAGCACATTATGTCAATATGATATTCACTACTAACTTTCTGACCAAAGTGCCTGTAATACTGGGTCTTGATGGGCCTTCAAACAAATCAGCTCATTACAATAACAAGCTGAATCAATGCATATCTAAGACTTTTACAAGAGGTTTTAGTTGTAATGAAGTGGACATCATCCCCAATAATAGAAGTATTTCCAATTAGTTCTACTTTCAGATTCAAACTTTATTTGTCCCAGAACTGTCTGGCAATTATCACAGACAACTAAAGCTTTGATCTGATAATGATCTGCTTCTTATGCCCAAGGTACAGGGTTTGATTCTTTCCATCTCCATTTGCTTACTATGCTTCTGTGAGCAAATCATCCAAGGATACCCCTGAAAACTAACAAGTGTATCCGGTAGGCTTGCCTGATCAACAAATATGTCAAAAAAAATGTGAACATAAAGCCTGTTATTATAATAATAGATACATAGTATTAGCCTTTGCAAAGCAGTGTAGTTGTAACTTAAGGCAGCCGTCAACCCTAGTAACAGAAGTTCTGCTTTCAAATCCCAGCTTTATTTATTCCAGAATTCTAAACCTAAGTCACTGAAAACACAAAACTAACAAAAGCGCTCTGTAAAGTAGACATTTGTGAAAGCAGTTTAACAATACGCAGTGTGCACAGAACTACTACCCTTCAATAGGAAGGCAAATGTTTTAGCATCATTTTAGAACCTTTTAAATAGTGTTGCATTGTTTTTTCAGCACAGAAAGTCTCTTTGCACCCCCAATCCTCTGCCACAAATATTCTAATCCCAGGGTTTTACAGTCTTGGAGAAAGAGTAATACCTAAATTTGAACAAGTGCTTCTCTTTGTAGAAACTTTGCAACCCTGGAGTTGTAATACTGTAGTAGGGATGGGGATGCAGATGCCATTATCCTCTGACAACAAACACATATTCATTTATAGTCTGCAGTTTTATTTAGAGACATCTAATCCATTGTTTGCACAAAAAAGAAGAAATGAAAACTGTACCTGGTGTATACATATCGTTGTCAGAGAGATAAGCAAGATTGGCTATTCCATTCTCCTGCAAAATATAAATAATATATTTAAAGAGTATGTATGATACCAGTAAAACACATAAACAAGCACAAAGCTAAGAGCATGCATTAAACTACTGTTGTAATGTTATACGTATTGTGAAAAGCAATGAGCATTTAGGATGTTTTAGTAATTTGCCATAAAAATTCAGCAATAGTTGTTACTTAAAATAGAAGGCTGCCCTGCACTTCTTATAAAAATATTACTTCTGATACCAAATTGGTATTCAGTATATTTTATCAGTTTGCATTATTTATATAAAATCATTATAGTAACTCCGTCTGTGATCAGTTTCTTGCATAATTAAAGAGCCGAGATATGCAACCTTGCCCAAAATAAATAAATTAATAGAAACTTTAGCAGGCTTCTTTGCACAATATACTTAACAAGCGGTTATAGAGTTCTTCTGAGTACAGAATTAATCATCATGAACTGGAAGGAAATGCCTGACAACAACCAGTACTCAGCACAAAAAGGATCACACCAGAACCATTTAACCTCATGAATATGTTGCCATTACTTTGTTGAAAAGTTTGAAAACAAAGATACAACTAAATTAAATAAAAATAACATACCTGACACACACAGTGCCTGGGTTGCTGAAACAGCACTGTAAATGAGTTATTACAATCTAGTAGCCCCTTAAATGTTTGTCACACAAGCCAAATTACACCCCTATTTGAGCCATGCATTATGATGGGTCATTATGCTTCTTGTACACGGAGGCCCACAATACGAACAAAATTTTATGCTTTTACAAAGTCAGCATCTGTTTTCCCTGTAGCAGTAGGGGTTACATACTATCATACTAATTTTCTGAAGGCTAGTCAGTTACCCCATTCACTCCTATAAGGCCTGTGGTAAGGAGTAAGAACATGTTTTGTTAAGGTGAACTGTCCCTTTAACCTGTAGATACCACTGTGATCTCAAGCAATCAAGTGTCCTTCAAAATATTTCTTCAAAAGTTTCCTCAGTCTACAGCCAATCTGTATTCCTTAAAACAAAACCATCAAAGAAATCTCTTGCAATTAAATTATCCGTATATGACGCCAAAGAACAAAAACAGAAAAATAAAGCTTTGGAACCATCACAAAGTTTGTTGTGTGGCAACTAGTCGTGTCATTGCAGGGATCTTTTGTATTTCCGACAATCACCAATCGATGTTAAAACATCCCTAAATGTGAAGGTACATTTATTAATAAGAACTTATTTTTGAACCTTTCACAAAAAACAAAAACAGCGCTTGAAGATAAAAATTTTATCACATAAATTTTAGAATAACTGTTTTTTTTCACCACAAATATCCATGGCATGCCATCCTTAAAGATTAAAAAATTGAACCTGAAAAAACTCACAATCAATAGCTAAAAATCCTCTGGCTAAATATGTGGAAAAGGGTATCCATAAACTCCTATAAAAATGTTCAAAAGACTTAAAAAAAGGCCAACTCAGCATGGTTGGAACCTGGCACGTGCCACCTCGACCATCATAAAATTAGTAAATAGAATAAATTCCATCCGTAACAATCGAGAAACTAAAGTCCCTCTTTTCATTTGCCTTTGACATTGTTATTCCAGTTTGAACTACTTAAAACCCTAAAATAATTGCAATAATAATAATTCCTCCATCTATGAACTACTAGAATCCCCAAGTAGCATTTGTTAACATGGAAAGGTATTTCAAAAATTTAAAACTCACTGGTTATGTTAGCCCTCTAACCCTTTACAAAGTATCATCACTTCCACAATCCTGCAATTACACTCTCACTGATCCCTCTTACAATGCCAAATCAGTTTTGAATATTTAATGTGAGGACCCATTGTATTAGTTAAAGCTTTTAACTATTTGTTACGATAAAGAGACCCTATTATTTATAACTACATTTCTGTATATAAACTCCATCGCTACGCAATAAATATGAGAGTATCACTGCGTTCGCCCCATGGTTGTGCCGGTAGGGAGGATTACTTGTCTTTAAGTGGGGAGCTTTTCTCCAGGGCCTAAAAATAAAATGGATATGTTTCCACTTTCCTTCCTCACAGTCAAATTTAAATAAAATAAAATCAATATGAGCAGAATATTCGTGCCTTGCTGGTTTCAAGGTGGTCAGCTTATTCATGCCTAATCGCCGCCATGCTGACACAACATTGTCAGACTTGGACAAGGTAAAGATACACATGCATACACATGCACACATGAATATTATACCATGACCCCCCATTAATATTCCAAAACGTTCACGCTGATTGGCCAGCGTGCACATTGTAAATCGACTTATACTAATGGAAAAAGGTCCGGTCGCCCGGACTTTTTCCATTAGTATAAGTCTCTTTTAAAACACTGTCTCGCTATGTTAAAAGAGTTTAACATAGCGACACAGGTTTAAAAAAGCAACGGAGATCTCCGTTGCTTTTTAAAACTGTCTCGCTATGTTAAACCCATTTAACATAGCGAAACAGTTTGTAAAAAGCAACGGAAATCTTGCTTTCTCCGTTGCTTTTTTAAAACCTGTCTCGCTATGTTAAATGGGTTTAACATAGTGAGACAGCTTTAAAATAAGCAACGGAGACCTCCGTTGCTTATTTTAAAGCTGTCTTGCTATGTTAAACCCATTTAACATAGCGAGACAGGTTTAAAAACGGAGAAAGCAAGATCTCCATACTACTGTTTAGCTATGTTAAATGGGTTTAACATAGCGAGACAGCTTTAAAATAAGCAATGGACATCTCCGTTGCTTATTTTAAAGCTGTCTCGCTATGTTAAACCCATTTAACATAGCGAAACAGTAAAAAGCAACGGAGATCTTGCTTTCTCTGTTGCTTTTGGCCACAGCTCTGATGTACTGCGTAGGCATGCGCAGTACATCAGAACTGCCGTGGATACCAGACAGCTGTGGAAGGGCAGCAAAGAGGCATTATACAATGCCATTATTTAAGAAAAGTAATTATTTCTTTTCTTAAATAATGTCATAGTATAATAGCAATAACCCACTTCTGGGTGTGGGTAATGCGGGATTTACCCACGGTTGTCTTTGTTTGGTCCCTCGGGCTTCACCCTTGGGACCAAACCATGCCAACCATGGGTAAATCCCACATTACCCATACCCAGGCATGGGTTATTGCTATAATAGAGGCTCCGCATGCAGTGTTCACAGACATTAAGGATGAGGGTGTCTATATACACATCAGTGTTTACACACACATAATGTGCATTATTCCTTCTGTAGCAGCTTTTTTTGGGCTGGTACACACTGGCACGGCATACCATCACCTCTGCAACCCTGTTTCTTTAACAAAAATAAATAAATAAATAATAATAAAAAACGTTTTTTTAAGGGTGTTCTTTAAGAATGCCCTTTGCGTCAGGACGCAGAAGACGTTTTGCATCTGTGCGATGTGAGACTGATCATTTACATCTTCCTGGTCTGCGTGCTTGGAATTTGAATTCCTGAAGATGTTTGGACTGTGGACCATGATTGGATAAGTGAGTGGTAGGTGTGCATGTGTTTAAGATTTTAAGAGGAGTGTGTGTGTGCAAGAAATAAGTAGCCGTGTGTGTGTGTGTGTGTGTGTGTGTGTGTGTGTGTGTGTGTGTGTGTGTGTGTGTATGTATAAGACATAGGGGTTATCTAACAGTGTAGTACCTCGTGGGCGGTACTGCGCAGGTTAGGACGTGTCCATATTGATTGGCAGGTCATAGCACATCTGAGTGACAGTGAGTGTTCCACCTTTAACGTTATACTGCTTCAACACATGTAAACATGCTGTTCCACCTTTCCCGTTATGCCTGAATAACCACTAATTTTATGTGTTTTACTTAACGTTATTTAAAACACCCATTATTCAGCAGTTATGAATGCATCAATTATGCTATCTGCTTTAACACATGTAACACCTGAATAACCATGTAACACCTGAATAACCGATAATTAACCACTAATTTTACAGTGTTACAACTAACCTGCCAAATGTTAAATTCTGGGAATGTGTTTAATTTAATGTTATTTAAAACACCTGAATAACGGGTAATTTTATAGTGTCACAACTACCTGCCACATAATAATCTGCTTTAACACATGTAACACCTGAAGAATCGATAATTAACTGCTAATTTTACAGTGTCACAACTACCTTCCACATACTAACTTGTTGACAACTATTGCAATCATGAGATTATTGAAAATAAAATAGTAACACATTGTTATAATAATCCCACCTTTGTTGCCACCTATTCAACCAGCCATGGCAATAATCTCCCCTTTTGTGCTCCACTACCTATATAATCTGTGGATGCTAGTCGTTAACCTTTACCTTGTGGTTCATTCTTGCCTCACCTACTTGAACTTCGTGTCACTGGAGAAAATGAACAGGATGGATGACACATACCTGTGCTGCATTACCTCATCGCTGAGATCGGTGATTATATTTCTTCAGTCTGTAGGAATTGTGCCGAAGGACAGACGCTGCCATCTGTGTGGATCTTGGTCATCTCTGGTTCGGCATCATGCTTCGTTCTCCTGGAGATGCACAGCAAGAAAATGTAGAAGCAAGGCAGGAATGCTCTGCTGGACATTTTTCCATAAGAGCAGGCTGCCTCTGGATACCCTGACCAAAATCATGTACTGGTGGTCAAGGAAGCTACCAATCTGCAGGCTTGCTGAGCACTTGGCAGTATCAATGACCATGCTGGTAGACTGGTATCAATTTCTCCAAGATGTCTGCAGCTGGACACTTCTGCAGGACCCCATGCTGCTCGGTGGGACAGGTCTCAAAGTTCAAATAGATGAATGCCTCCTTGTTACGGTTAAGTACAATTGTGGTCAAGTCTTAGGCAAAATGGACCGTTGGGTATTTGACATCTACGACTGTACTTAGAAATGTGGGTACCTGACATTCGTTGAGAGAAGTGATGCAGGGACCTTATTGCCAGTTATTAAGAAGCATGTCTTACCAGGCTCAGTGATTGTATCAGATGAATGGGCTGCATACAGGGGCATATCGGAACTGCCTGTGATGAACTACACACACCTTACTGTAAACCACAGTAAGAATTTTGCAGACCCTACAACTGGTGCACATACTAACGCTGTTGAGGGTATGTGGTCACATTGTAAAAAAACACAATTTAAGCAGATGAATGGGGCACTGAGGCATATGGTGGACAGTCACCTAGATGAGTTTGTGTGGTGTGAGAAATATGGAAGACATAGTGAAGACTTGTTCATGTGCCTTCTTGAACATATAAGACAGTACCAGGATGTGCACCAGGAAGAACTGGGTGTCCGTAATCATGACAAATAACTGTTTGCATGAACTGCATTTGATTTGCGTTCAATGGACTTGGTTCTGTGATTTATTGTCGGTCCAGTGTTTGTATTTGCTTTTTTTACCATTCTCATGCCTTTTGCAATATATGTAGGTATTTGTTTTACCATTATCTGGCCTTTTGAACTAAATGTAGGTATTTTTCTTTAAATAAACTTGGTTGTGGCATTAAAAATCTGTCCGGTGTTTGAATTTCATGTCTCTGCTTTTTTTGTTTAATGCTTATTGTGTGAAATTGACCGATTGCAATCAAAGGCTT
Organism: Protopterus annectens; assembly: GCF_019279795.1. Classification (NCBI taxonomy): domain Eukaryota; kingdom Metazoa; phylum Chordata; order Ceratodontiformes; family Protopteridae; genus Protopterus; species Protopterus annectens. The sequence goes on from NC_056743.1 coordinate 870,936,794, forward strand.
TTTATTACTTTGTTTTTTTGTTTTCTAATTTCCGATTGCAATAAAATGCATTCTCATGCCTTTCGCAATATATGTAGGTATTTGTTTTACCATTATCTGGCCTTTTGAACTATATGTAGGTATTTTTCTTTAAATAAACTTGGTTGTGGAATTAAAAATCTGCTTTTTTTTGTTTAATGATTACTATGTGAAATTGATCGATTGCAATCAAAGGCTTTTTATTACTTTGTTTTTTTGTTTTATACATTCCGAATGCTTCTTATTGCTTTGTTTTATTAATCCGGTGACAGCTACATAACAGCTAATTACTATTAACGTAGCGTGGTAAGTTGTGGGCTTTTAGGGGTGGAGTTTGCTACTGCACATCCTGCGAGGTACTACACTGTTAGATAACCGACGTAGGTAGGTCTGTGCATGTGTTTGTGTATAAGAAGTAGGTAGGTCTGTATGTGTGTTTGTGAACAAGACGTAGGTAGGTCTGTGTTTGTATTTTGTGTGTGCGTGTGTGTGTGTGTGTGTGTGTGTGTGTGTGTGTGTGTGTGTGTGTATAAAAAGTAGGCAGGTCTGTGTCTGTGTGTGTGTGTGTGTATGCTGGGAGCAAACTGTAAAAAGGTTTTGGGGAGATGATACACTCAGTTATCATCTTATCAGTAAGCATCATGAATTTCTAGAACAGCAGCAGCCTGTTCAGTTAGTACTTGTTAATCAGACTCTCTGTAAGAAAAAAAAATATTTCTGTAAAGGTTCATAGGATCATAAGTAGGTACTAGGCTATTGGCCCTAGGGCCTATATAAGCCTAGCCCAAAGGTACCTTGGCTTTCGCCACCCAAGAAAATTATTTTCCTGTGCCCCTATCGAGCAGAGCCATAGAACTGATGATTGGTGAATTTCCTATCTCCCATCCAATCATCGAGATTTTTCTTGAAGAGTGCTAATGAGGAGCTTTGTTTGATATAGATAGGTAGTTTGTTCCAGAGTATGGGAAGTCTCTGGGACAGGAATCTATCCCTCCAGCATGTTCTGTTTATTGTGGTGACAAAGTTTAGGTCCCTAGAGCGTGTAGCTCAGAGGGATTGGGATTTCTTTAAGTGGAGCATATCCAACAGCTCTGGGTTTGACATAGCTTTGTATGTTAGGCAGAGATTTTCTCTGAGTAGGCGATATGCAACGGAGTAAAGCTGGAGTTTTTTGAGACGGTCTGCATAGGGCATCTGTTTCAGGCTGGTAATCCTCTTTGTCAGGTATTTCTGCGGCCTTTCCAGTTGTTGTAGATGTCTTGTGAGGTACATACCAAAAGAGGCGTTGTACTCTATAATGAGTCTAATGAGTGACAAGTAGAGGGGAACAATGACTTCTTTTTTCCTGGATGAGAAACCTTTTGTGATGAGGTGTGCCACGTAGAAGGATTTCCTGACTACTGTGGCAGTGTGATTATCAAAGGAGAGACTACTGTCCGCCTGTGTCCCATGGTCTCTTATCACACTTTTGGTGTTAAGTAGACTACTGCCTATGTGGTAGTTCATGGGTACAGAGTTTTTACCAAAAGGGATGACAATGCACTTTTTGGCATTGAGCTTGAGGCCATGGCTTTGACACCAGGCATCTGTCTCAGTGAGGCTCTTTTGTAGGATGTCCACATCATTAGGAGTTTTGATTATGGCTCTTAGTTTGCAATCATCTGCGAACTTCGTTAGCCAAAGATCTTCTGTGTTAGCCTGTATTTCAGATAAGTAGATACCAAACAGGAGAGGACCCAGGACTGAACCCTGTGGTACTCCACTGTTAACTGGTCTGAGGTTGGATTTGGAGTCTGCTACTTTCACAGTGTGGGTTCTGTCAGTGAGCCAATTGGGAACCCATCTTGTGACATAGGGATTTATAGCTAGTTTAGTGAGTTTATCTATAATTCCAGAGTGGGGGTTGGTGTCGAAAGCCTTGGCAAGATCTAGATAGGCTGTGTGAACCACCTTACCCTCATCTATGGCTTTGGTGACCGCTTCAAAGAAGTCTGTCAGATTTAGAAGACATGATCTGCCTTTTACAAACCCGAACTGAGTGGGGTCCAGAGTTTGGAGATTACCAATGTCATTGTTTATAAGTTCCATGATGATACATTCCATAGCCTTGCAGACCAGGCTTGTCAGGCTAATGGAGCAGTAGTTCCCGGGGTCCGTGGTGGCTCCCCCTTTGTGGAGTGGGATAACCATCGCTGTGTGCCATTCAGTGGGCATAAAGCCTGAGGTGAGGCTATGATTGAACATGGTACTTAGGTGGGGTGTCAGTTTGTTCTGTAGTTCATGTAGAACGCAGCCTGGGATGTTGTCAGGTCCCATGGATGCGGTGTTCTTGGCTTTGGAGAGCGTGGTTTTTACCTGTGCACACGTGATTACAGGAACTTTGCATTGAACAAAAATTAAGCTGCAGTCACTTATTTTTCTTTCCCTTATGAGTGATTCTGTACAATGAGCATTTTTTTCTCAGAATGTTTACATTAAGCAGATATTTCCTTCAGTCCAACATTCTTGAATCTTAAGCTCCAAACATTTTAAGCTGTTTTCTGGCAGACGTAGCTGCTAGTTTGAGTCAGCTGAAGAAATGAAGGACTCTGAGCTCTAACATTAAAAGGATCTCATTATGTAAGAAGCAAAAATAAAAGATCGTTTTGTGAGTTTCATATCCAGACACTATAGCAATTACCTAGGTAGTGTTTTCAGGAACATATTTCTTTCAGAAAACCATTAATGGTAAAACCACAGCTATTCATGTCTTTATGAAATCTTTTTCTTTATAATTATTATCACTGAATCATCATAGAATATTACTAAAATCTGTTGTTTATGACATCTTCATATCATATGGACGTTTTTAAGATTACTATTAATGGTAATTAATTACTACCTTACTGGCAGTGTTTTCTATAGTATCTTTGGTACCATATTCCATCTCTGAATGTGTCTGAAAACCTCTTAGCTACCAGACTGGTAGGTAAGACTGAAGGCAGTATGGATTCTCTGTATGCACAGGAAATAAGTGACTGCAATTGCAGGGAGTCATACTTGCTTTGTGTTTTTGGATTGTTATTCTGTCAGTAATCACTGAAGTGATCGTGTTCAGCATTGATTGTCTTACATAGGTATATGTATGTTGTGTTGTGTGCATGTATATATATATATATATATATATATATATATATATATATATATATATAAAATATATGTGTGTGTGTGTGTGTTTCTCAGTTTACCATGTAGCCTTTTTGTTACATTGGACAGCCTCAGATGTGCAGGGATAGGGTTTTCAATTGCATAGTTGTCTGCCTTTTCCTTAGAGTTGTGAGACTGTGACTTAGTATATTTCAGTAAGCAGTTGTAGACAGGGAGTTCCTCCCAGCAAAAGCAGTGTCTTTTATGAGACTCTCATAAGCAGACCAGTTCTGTCACTCACCAAGGCCTAGTGAAAACAAAGCTTGCTGTAGGTATTACTTTTAAGTTATAAGCTGCCACTTAAGTCTTGCAGCTTATTTGTTTCCACAATGATTCCTTCACATCCTTGTTAAACTACACCCAGATGAATACAAGCAGTGGTAGCTTTGTCCAGAAGAAAAACAAAGTAAATGTATTTTTTGCAGGGTAGCAAGCAACTGCCCCCAATATGGTACTTCACCCACCATTTACTTATATGTTATAATGTCACGCTTCTACAAGTGTGAAAAAAGAGAAAACTAAAAGAAAATTGCAAATAACTGCTGGAGCTGTAACAGAAACAGCTCTGACAATGATTTTCTAACAGAAAAACTAAATGATGAGGTGCCACTCATTCAGTTGTGTTCAATGAATTGTAACCTGAGGTAACAGTTTAGTGGGTTCTGTAATATGGAGAATGAATGGCCAAACATAAGTCCGAGATGGCTAGTTCTGTGAATATTCCCATTTATTTGATGTATGGTGATCTCAGAGTTGTTATATGTAAATTCAGTGTGTCTGTGTGTGTGGGTGGGCTGCCTCCAATATTAGGGGTGCACAGGGATTTGCCCCCTTGCATAAATCAAGTTGAAAACTGATATTCAATATTTTGTCTTTTTTTTTTTTGGTGTGCCAGCACTTGGCATTAGGCAGCTACCACTTCCTTTTCACACTTGACCATTGGTGAGGAAGCTGTATATTTATATATCCTTCTAGATGAGAGCACTGACAAAAAACATGAAGCCAAGTAACCCTAAGTCTCCACAATGCCAACTCAAATCACTTACTCCAAGAAAAACATAGTGCAACCTAACTAGCAGGTAGAAGTATTTGTGCAGGCATCGCCATGTGAAAATTCTAAAAATTTGATTATTTTGCATCTGTAGAAAGCAAACATATTCTTTTTCTTGTAACACTAATTATATGAACATCTAACAAATGCTGTCAGCTATTAATTAACAACAACAAGCTTTTTTGTTACAGAAATTGTTTTGTAAGTCTTATTTACAAGCTGCATATGAGAGCCAGCCTCTTCCCTACTTTGCAGTAAAATATTTTTGCCACTAGGACATTGTTTCACCTCATGTTGTGTCAGCATGGATTTTAGAAGCCTATTCACAAGAGCTGCATATATCTAATAACCAAAAATGCAAAGCCCTGCAATATTCTCAGGACAATGCAAAGCCCTGCAATATTCTCAGGATCAGATGTTGTCACGTGATGGTTGAGAGAGAGAGAGAGAGAGAGAGAGAGAGAGAGAGTGAGAGTGAGAGTGAGAGTGAGAGAGAGTGAGAGTGAGAGTGAGAGTGAGAGAGAGAGAGAGAGAGAGAGAGAGAGAGAGAGAGTCCTCAACTACACATTCATTTTGAAGAGGTGCGCAGTCTGGGCAGTATGATGAAGGGAGGGGTTGTCTACCAAGACTGATGATACTATACCTTTTAGCATTTAGTTTGAGCCCATTTTTTATACGCCAACAGATTTCTAGGGAGATTTCATTCTGGTGGGTTTGGGTGTCATAGGGTCATCTATCAACAGCCTCCAATTCACAATTGTTTGCAGACTTTGTTAGACAGAGGTGTTGGTTCTCTGCTTGGAGATCTGAGATGTAAATATCAACCAGGAGAGATACCAAACCTGAGCCCTGAGGGACACTGCTGGTCACTTTCATACTTAATGATGATGACCCATGCACTATGTGGGTTCGATCTTTCCGGTCGTTTACTCTGCATTTTACCAGATATGGGTTGATTTTTAAAGCATTTAGCTTTTGTCACTATCTATAGCCTCCTTAACCCTTTCAAAGAAATTTACTAGATTAAATAGACAGGATTGACCCTTCACAAAGCCAAACCATTGGGATTCAAGTCTAACAAGATTCTTAAGACCATAGCTTATGAGGTCACTTGTACTATGCTGTGTGGCTTTGCATATGAGGCTTGTCAGGCTGATAGGTCTGTAACTACCCAGGTCAGTTGTAAGGCCACCCTTATGGAGGGGCATCACCACTGATGTGCACCACTCATCAGGGACAAAACCTGTAGCTATATTTAAGCTAAACCGTTTCAGGAGTGTGCCTGTAAGGGCACGTTTAACACAATTAATGAAAAAACTAATAAAGAGAAAACAAAAAAAGTGGAACTGACTACCACAGATAAGAACATAAAACAGACAAGCACTTTATTAAACAGACAAGCACTTTCAAGCAACAGCTCTTCCTCAGGTCTAATCACAATAAAAACACACATGAAAACTCTAATAATAACCAAAACCAACCAATTAAAACCTAATATAAAAATCAATGAAGAAGTCTCTGCCCCTTAAGGGCTGCTTTCAATGGAAGAATTCAAACCTTGGGCTTTGCCAGCCTCCAAAGTAGCTATCCAACACATTTTGGCTATTTGGCTATTTCTGTTCTATTAATTAACCCCCCCCCCCAAATTCACATCGATCACTTGTAATACTATTAAAACAAAACCATGTTCTGCATACATTTTAATATGCCCCACAAGGCATTAGTCAATTTCTGACACTGAATATCACTCAAGTTATGTAATACACATTCTTTAAAGTGTCTATTACTTTTGCCAACATAAAAAGCAGTACATTCATGACACTAAGCCAAGTATATAATATTCTGAGCTTTACAGTCTGCATATCCTTTAAAAGAAAATACTTTACCTGATGTCAAATGTATAAATCTATTCTCAGTGGACACATACTTACAAGCATAACAATTCCAACAAGAAAATCTGTCCACTCTGTCACTCACAATAGAGCTCCTAACCCTGGGACCATAGCAGATCTCCGTTTTAAAGGCACATTGCTCTTAAAACCAAAACAAGGGTTGTCCCCCATGACAGGCCTAATATGGTCATCTGATGTCAAAAAGCTCCACATTATTATTAAAAGTCAATGCCAGTCAAGGTATTCTGCTCCTCACAACCTTGCTTTCCCTTCGTGGTACACTAGACCACGAAGCTATAGCAAAAAAGGGTTTGCCCCTTGTAGTTCTTAACTCATCAATCTCTGTAGCAACCCTTTTGGCATTTGACTGAGAATAACCTCTATGAACTAAATTATGGGTAAGATCAGTCACTGCTTCTCTATACATCTGGTCATCCATATGCAAATGGGAATTCCTAAGCATCTTTCCCTTCGCGATGTTGTTAAATACATAACCCAGATGCATACTTGTCCTATGCAACAGGTGATTCTTCCAACATGATTTCCTTTAAAGTTGGGTACCCACATGACCATCAGATCCAATAAAAAGGCATACGTCCAGGAAATCAATGGTTTCCCTGGAGCATTGCTTGGTGAATCTCAAGAAACTCATAATGTTCTCCAATCGAAATATAAACGTATCCAACATTTCTGTGGTGCCATATCATCTACAAAGTGCTTGTAGAATTTGATACTATCAGAAAATCTATTTTCACCCAAATATATACTTATCTTCCCAATGGGTCATAACTATATTGGCTTAGTTATTGGCACATGAAGTTCCCATGGTTACTGCCTTATTCTGTAGCTAGAACTCACCATAAAAACTGAGTACATTGGAGTCTAAGATCATTTCTAACAAGGTACAGATCACATTAATAACAGTAGTACTCACTCTTCTCATGAAGAAAAGCCCGAATTGCATCAAATCCATCCTGGTTCAGAATAACTGTAAAGAGGGTTGCACATCCATGGTTATTAATAAAGGATCCCTAAATTCTACATGATCACCAACATACATATATAAAGTCTCCAGGAACTGTTTAGTCTCCCTTAACACACTTGATGCTTTACCTAACAATGGTCTCAATTTATGTTCCCAAGAAATAGACATCGATTCAGTGACCCATCCACTGCCTGCCACTACTGGGCACATCGGGGGGAGGGTCATTAATATATTTATAGATATTGGGCAAACCATTAACACTGGCTATCACAGATTCTTCAACTACCAAGTAATGATACTGCTGTTGTGAAATCATGCCAGTCAACATGTCATAGAGATTGTCATATACCCGAGTAGTAAGTCTATCCGCATCACTAAAAGTAGTCCTGGTATAGGTCTCATCTTTGCTCAAGAACTCTTTCATCTTCCTTAAATAATATTCAGTATCCATGATGATAGTGGCCCTTCCCTTATCAGCAGGGCATATCCATATCAAAGGGTTACTGTGTAGATCTTGTAAAGCTGCCTTCTCTTCTCGGATAATATTATAAAACTGGTGATGCCTTTTACCATTGAGCTCAATGAACAATTTTCTCTTACAAACTTTCACAAAGATCTCTACATTATGATATAGTTGTGGAATAAAGAAGCTGGGTGTCCTTAAAATATTAAGACTGGCCTCATTATCACTGGAAAAAATACTGCACAACCTAATGCTCCTGGCAAAAAGTCTTAAGTTAAGCATGACTTGACTAATCCTAATCAGTTTCAAAGGCATAAAAGAGAACCCTTTATTTAACAATGAAGGATGGTGTTTATTCAAGACAAAGCTAGACAAATTCAGCACCAAAGAATTTATATACATTTCCACTTGCCCAAAACAGTTTGCCCTCCTGACACCTTCCTCCTCTTGCGACCTCTGATCACTGACCAGTTCCCTAGTGTGCTCCGATTCTGTTTCACTGACACAACTAACTCAGGAAAGAAGATGTATGAGAAGGGACCTAATAACACCCAGTCTTCCATATAATAATCTGAGCTCACGTTCTCACAAATTCAGAGTACATTTGCATAAAGTAATTTCAAAAGATACAATCCTTCTTCATCATTAACTGAACATACCAAAAAGGACATTTTTATGTCCTCTTTAGCTGACATAAATACCCCCAAGTGCAATTGCACAGCTCTAAAATAAAGTTCAGAATCTGAAAGAGTCAAACTTCTCATTTGTAGAGAATGCAAGGTTCTCCTATATAACCATGTGTTTACCATTATTACAGAGTAAATTATTTATCTGGTTTCTCACTTATTAAGAAAACTGAATAGGGGATTAACCAGAAGAGTCTGAAAAGATTTCCATTTCTGTAGAAACTACTTAGCCTTTATTAATATCAGAGCATAAATAAGGGCTGCATTTCCTGAAGAGGTTGAGCTAATATAATCACCTCAAAATATCTAAGACAAGTTACTTGCCAAAGATAAGGAAACCTAGCCTGCATATCAACAGAAATGTAATAATAAATGACAACAGCTCTAGATTTTGACATCTACCAGATGGCTAGCTTTTTGTCCAAAATCTATTAGAAGATTAAAAACACTGAGGCAACTCCCTTTCAAGATTAGTTACATAGACCAGTAGATCATCAGAAAAACAACACTAACTTTAAGGTTACCTTTTCTATAACTAACCAGAGGAGATGCAGGGTGGCCCTTTTTAACACCTCTAAATAGAGCACAAACAATAAAGGTGAAAAAGACCAAACTTGTCTGATATATTGGGTTAAATAAAAAAACAATTTGATGAGTTAGTGACTCCCCTGATTCTTACAACAGAATTACAGCTTAACAAAATGATCAGGAAAACCCTTAAAATTTCACACCTTAAATAGGTGCATCCAAGTTATTTTATTAAATACTATTTTGGCACCCATAATGATTAAGAGGAAAAGGTATCACGCAGCATCGTGATCATTTTTATACAGTTATCAATATTTGCCTCCCCTCTCAGAAATCTATACTGATTCATACCTGCCAAAGGTAGTAAAACTAATGCAACTTAAACAGTCATTATCACCATAAAGGGTATGTTTGATTTATAACAGAGATAATTCATAGGTGGACAACAACTCAAGATCTGTGCCTTTATTTGGCAACACCACAAGTATTGCATATCTTTAGAGGATTTATGAATAATTCCTTTCTGATTATTAACACTTTTTATCGATATCCCTTATAAGACAGAAACTCGGTATCATAATTGATATAATGTTAAAGCTGCAATAAGTTTAACCAGTTCTGTTAAAATGGTTAATGGCAGGAATATGGGCACCCAAAATATTTACCCTTAGCTTGTATTCCAGTGCTCACGGATTCAAAATATTATGTCATATTAAAGAAATCTCCCTGGCTGTAATCAGCACTTGGAGCTCTACCAGAGTGTAGCAAACCCTAAGGTAATGAGACATAAAAAGAATGACTGAGCAATTGCAGTACCAGTGCCCATGTAGCTTTTTTTTTTAGCTTTGAGCTGGTACAGAGGTATAAACCTATGGCTGATATGTCAATATTGCCTCCAGGTTCAGGTTGAAATGGGTCCATTAGCTTTTGTTTGCTTTTAAATAAACTCAAGTGGTTAACTAAACCACACTACTGATTGTGACTTCAGGGTGAAATGGGTCCATGTGGTGGTGTGTCTGATCTCTTTGGGAAAAGTACATTTTGTTTAAACTACTCTACTGATTGTGACTATTTTATTATGGATTTTTAGTATTTATTATAATTTGAGTAAGAATTGCTTTGGTTTTACTCAAGTGAGAGTAAAGAAAATACCTAGCCATTTCTTCACCTCTGATTGCTGTAGAACCCTAAAATATGTTGTTTTGCTGCTGGCCAGTGGGCTCATTTGAATATCTTTATCCTTTCTGTGCTGTTAGAAGTTGCTCGTGTTTGCACGACCTTGTGTTGATTTACTCAGAGTTGCTCAATGCTAAGCAACCACACTACTGATTATGACTATTTACACAGGAAAAGTACCAATATTGAAGTACCTGAGATAAGTAATTTTTTATACTTACTGAGTTACTGTGATTGCTTTGCTCTTACCTTTGGTATTTATTGCAATGTAAGCGAAAAAAGCTTTGGTTTAATTCTGGCGAGAGTAGAGAAAGAACCTAGTCCATTCTAGGCCTTTGATTGCTGTAGAACCTTGGTGTGCTATTTTGCAAGTGGCCAGTGAGCTTGTTTAAATATCTTTTCTAGGCTGTTATAAATTGTCTGCATTTGTGGGGAGCTGATCTTTGTGTAGCCCCATTTAAGTGTGCAGTGTATAGATGCAGGCACTTAGATCCTTAAATTTCTCTACCTTTCTCCACAATTCTCTAGTGTACATACTACTTGGCAATTGCACAATGAGGCCCTGGTTTGCACTAGGATGGATGTTGCTACTTTTGTGTAGATGTAGAATATTTTTCTAGACAGATAACACTTCACTAAATTAACTCTAGACCTCATAGACACTACTCCACCTTCAGCTAAAATTAATAAGCACCTGAAAACATGGATTTACACTTTCCAACTGTCTCTTTCACCAACACAATGAAATAGGCATCCTGAGACAATGCAGTAATTGTTTTATCTTTACTGACAACTACCTATTATTTAAACTGAAACAGTGTGTGATAGATGTAGTTATATAATGTTATTGGAGACAAAGCTCTCATGCAAAGCCAGAACAAATAACAATCGGGTTGTACTACACAACACCACACTAAACCAATCACACACAGCGTAGAACAACACAGATCTACACATGCTGAAGGTTTTATAAATAACTTACCTATACTACAAAGGTCTTCAAAATATAACCCAAGAAATAAGTATCCTCAACCTCACAAAGCCACAATGCAGGCAGAGCTCCCCATGAAACATGCAGTTAAGACTCACAGTGTCTCAGGGCAAAAGTCCATAAGGTAAACATTCACACAATCCAGTATCCTAGTCATAGGTGAATCCATAGTGAGACACATTGATGCAATGCTCACCAGGCTATACAAGGAGAGGGTCACAGTCCAGGTGCCAGGATTTGCTACATCATGCATGCACTCAAGTCATTGTACCACAGATACATATGACACAAACATAGGGCACATGGGTGTAAATGACCCGAGATAAACTTCTGTGGACTATATGAAAAGAAATTTGATGGAGCTCTTGGAATGTGTGTCCTAGGCAGGTATGACTCTAACCTTGAGCTGCATTCTACCATCACTAAGAATGATGCCACAATGTGAATAAAAGATTATTGACTTCAACAACTGGCTTAACTTTTAATATAATTCAAAGGGGATCTGCCTGGGAGGAGATGGTAGATAGTATAAACTGCTTTGCCAGGGATGCCCTCCATCTTTCCCCTCAAGGCTTTAATTTATGGCTAAATCCTTATCTACCTGCATAGTGCCTTTTTTAGGCAATGTCAGTCTTCTAAAAGCGTCCAACATAGCAAAACAGAAACTGGATAACATAAAGGTACTGCTTCTCAATGCTAGGAGTCATTAACAAAAAAACTCTATTCCCTATAAGCACTTCTTACCCTGGAAAACATGGATGTTTGTATTGTCACAGAGACCTGGTCCAAGACCAATGACAGCACTTCATTAGTGCAAGGTTTTAGTGCCTACCACACATCCAGGCCCACTGTATCAGATGAAGGCATTGAAGGTGTCAACATACTCTACAAAAGCACTTCCCCTCTAGACTTGTTAGGTGAGATAATGACCTAAAACTTCTATAAATTCATCTTACTATAAAAAAACTCTTGTCATTTCATAGCTAACTACAGGACCCCTTCTATGATCCCCTCAGCTGAGACCTCCTACCGAACTATAATGGAGTCCCTGTGCATTAAGCCAAACACCATTCTCCTGGGAGACTTCAACTACCCTTCCTCTAACTGGAAGACCTATACAACCTCAAACATGTATGCACAGGGACTAGTTCATCTGCACCCCAACCAGGAGTGAGTGTATCCTAGACTTGATCTTTACCAATATGGGGCATGTTTGCTCCCTTCCAATTGTAACTTCTTTGGTCAAATCAGACCACAAAGTCAGTCGTATTCGCCATAAGACTTAAGTCAGAAGCATCTTCCAATACCTTGGTAATTAAATATTATGCTAGGGCTAATCTGCTAAAACTGAAAACGGCCTTGCTAAATTCAAAATCCCTTTCCAACTTGATGACCTCTCTGCTTATACAGAATCCTCTACTGCTAAATTCTATGCACATGTAGATAGATGCATTCCTTCCCCTCTGAAGTAAATACAATGACAATTTGAAAAGAAACCCAAGTACAATACATATGGTGGAACCCAAATATAAATGGGTCTATAACAAAAAGAAAAAAAAAACAATGCATGCAAAAATAAGTTTATTTCACAAGATGCCGGAACTTAACAGGGAATACCAGCCCTTAATGAAATCGGCAGTAAAAATAGCCACCCATACAAAGGATAACAACAAAGTCTTATTTTACTGTGTTAGAAACCTCAGAAACAATGCTTACAACTGCACAGAGCTAATAGTTAATGGTATCACACTGAGACCCAGAGAACATGCACAATCGAATACTAGTCAAATTTAGCTCAAATTTCATCCCCCTCCTATATTCCCAGATCACATACCTACATTGATATCCACTTCAAAATCTCCCAAGAACAAGTCTTAAAGGCACTGTAGAAGGCCAGAACACTACTTCTATGGGGCTGGATAACAGCTTGAAACAGGACTTATCAGACGTCCAATATGGAGGCTACTCAATAACAGCCTCCCAATAGTCTTTGTGCAGGATGAATGGAGGATAGTAACAGTCATTCTCTAGCACAAGGGTGTGGTGTCAATGGACCTGGATCCTGACCAGCCTCATTTGAAAGGCTATGAAAATCTTACTATGAAATTCATAGATGACATGACCTACGAAATCTTGATCCAAGCCAGTTTGGAGTCATCATTGCTGAATCCTGACTTCTCAGTCTGGTTAATTTATTCAAGAAGATTACTGAAACAATGGAAAAGAGCAAATCAGTATATACACTGCATATCTAGACTTCACAAATGCATTCAACACCATCCCACACTCAGGTATCAAATAAACTTTCCCAGGCAAATCTAAATCCCTATGACACCTGATTTGTTGGATAGCAAACTGGTTAAAAATAGGACAATATCCTCCAAGAGAGTTTTTCCCAAGCAAATAGCTGGTGTAAAAGCCATGGACTAAAACTAAATGCCAAGAAATTAATAAGAGTATCCTTCAGCATGCCTGACCTATCTTGTAGCTGTTACATAGACAACACACCCTAGAAAGCTGATCCTATAGTCAGGGATTTGGGAACTCATGTTGACAATGCTCTGTACTTTGACTACCATGTATCCACTGTTGTGAGGAAGTCCTTTTCCTTGCACATATCTAAGGGTATGGCATCCAGGTCCAAGGATGTAATCTCTCATCAGACTGATTACTGAATAAAATGCCCTTATTGGTATGTACCTGTCCAAATATTTGTCACAACTGGAATGACCACAGTGTTTTTCCCTAAAAAATCAAAGGCTTGAGTCAATAAAAAACTATTCAGACAATCTCCAAGCCTTGTCTCTCTTCTCGGTATTCTACAGGTTTTTAAGAGGTGACCTCTGCCTCGTGTATAGTGTCTTAACAGACCATGTCCTGTCAGACCTGTTACACATTCGCAAGTCCAATGGTAGGGTCTCAATCTATTTTGCATTATAATTAAGACATGCTGTGGGGAGAAGCAGGTATCACAGAGAAAAAGAATTTGACACAATTGTATTTCACTCTATTCAAACGTCAGTGAATGGATAGGAAACCATAAATTCTCCATCAGTTTACCACCCATGTTCCTCATAGATAGGATCAACAAATAAGTGCCTTTACACATCCCTATTCTGCCCACCTCTGGGTTATTCATACAGAAGAAAAGGCTAAAACGTCCATGGGAATGTAAGGCTAGGCTTCTTAAGATCCTCACAGATCAAAAGACTAGTAAGTACCTATGAATATTTAAAAAATACCCCGATCCATATACATTATAACACCTCAAATCCACGGTGAAAACCAACTCTCACATCCATAATACAGGTAGTTATACAAGTATGTATATATATATATATATATATATATATATATATATATATATATATATATATATATATATATTATGATGGGCAGACAAAAAAGGAGTCATCTTCACTACTGCAGTCCACCACAAAAAGCAGATTATGGGAGGAGGGGATAAACACACACCAAAACAGAAATCCTACTTTAACCCTGAGCACATTTGTCCCTGGATCATAGTAGTCATGTGATTGACAGGTGAGATGCAACTTGACACATTAGTCTCTTGCTGCACAAAAAATTTGTGCTGTTCTCAAAATCCTTGGACTATCAAGCAAGCATTACCACATACCACCCCAATACAAAATAACTACTGCTCTCAGTGTTGAATGTCTCTCACGGACCCAGTACAAGAGGCAAGTGAAAAAGAAAATCCACTGAAAAACAAAGGTAAGCATTCACTATCCTTTATTATGACACAGACCATATATCAGCAGCAATTAATCTTATCATTGGAGCATGCTAACTATATTTCAGTATGGTGATTTGTCAGCAATTCCCACAGGAAACCACTGCAGCAGTCAGAGGTTCATAGGTGTATACTAGGCTAACAACCACTGGGGCCTTTTTAAGCCTAGCCATGCATTCCAAATCTCTGACAAGTTCTGGTACCCTTGATAAGTGTAAGTATGGGACTGGGAGATGAAACATTTACAAGCAGGGGCCTGGGAAATGAACCATTTACAGGCTGCTTGTGTCCATTAGGGACATAGATGCCAAACCAAGGATGAATTTCCTGTTCCACATCGAGTTGTCCAAGTTACACCTGCATTGGGTTAGGGAGGAACTCTACTTCATATGGATGGGGAGCCTGTTCCAGAGAAGGAATAGTCTTTGGGGTACATACCTGTCTCTCCAGCAGGTCCTATTTATATTATAGGTAATGTTTAAGTCTTTATAATAGGTAATTCTTGTGCTGTTTGCTTTGGGGGTATGCAGGAGGTCCATCAGAGTACGGTCTGAGGATACCTTGTATTCCAGGCATAGATCTCACTTCAATAGCCCATAGGAAACAGAATAGAGTGATAGGGCTTTGAGTGGCCACAAGAAGGGTACCATGCATAGCTCTTAACTGTTACCTTCACATTAAGGATACCATGCATAGCTCTTAACTGTTACCTTCACATTAAGGATACCATGCATAGCTCTTAACTGTTACCTTCACATTAAGGATACCATGCATAGCTCTTAACTGTTACTCACATGAAGGGTACCATGCATAGCTCTTAACTGTTACCTTCACATTAAGGATACCATGCATAGCTCTTAACTGTTACCTTCACATTAAGGATACCATGCATAGCTCTTAACTGTTACTCACATGAAGGGTACCATGCATAGCTATTAACTGTTATCTTCACATGAAAGGTACCATATTTAGCACTTAAACGTTACCTTCACATGAAGGGTAACATGCTCAGCTATTGCCTATTACCTTCACATAAAGGGCACCATGTGTATCTCTTTTCACATGAAGGGTACCATGCATAGCTCTTACCATTTACTTTCAGAGTTAAGGACAAAGAAAAAAAAAGGGAAAAGGCACCAGATTAGGAACACTTTTTAAATGCTATTAACTAAGAACTTTTCAAAATAATTTCCAGTTTTGAGAGGGATGGAACAAAAGTTTGAGGAAAAAATTTCTATTGCCCCTCCAAAATCTGGACAGCTAAAAGATAAGCACCCTCAAAAATTCAACCCACCTTAGCAGGTTTATTAACTGAGTAATTCATCTGCACCACTCAGAAGCTAATGGCCCCAAAGACAAGTTTCAACATGCTACCCATGTCCACTGTAATATGTATTTGAACCCTACCTTAAGACTGAAGTAATATTATCTCTACATGAAAACCAAACTATTTAAATACAGCAACACAATAGCTGCATCCTAGAAAAAGTTAGTGTAA
The DNA here is from genome assembly GCF_019279795.1 of Protopterus annectens. NCBI lineage: Eukaryota > Metazoa > Chordata > Ceratodontiformes > Protopteridae > Protopterus > Protopterus annectens. The sequence continues at coordinate 870,953,022 of NC_056743.1, forward strand.
TAAATGACACACAGATAGGATCTTAACTCTGCAAAATACCTCAGCCTGTATATTTGTTCACATGTAATTTAGAAGTGCCACAATATGTTTTTATGAAAATAAGTTAAAGTTTGCATTTTTTTACCTTTGTAGAACAAAAACCTAGGTTTGAAATGGATCAAACTAATCCACGAGGTTACACATCTTGAGGTTTAATACTGGACCACATCAACAACCCATGTGACAGAGGGTCATTATACCAGTAAGATGTATACAGTGTACCAACCCAATTTTGTAAAATCTCACATATCTTTTTTAAAAATTTGTACCAGGTTCTGATGAACACACACCACCTCTGGGAATGATTATGACTGTCTGTTTTTCTTTCATTTCTAACACTGACACGGGGGCTGTGCCTGCACTCAGCTGTTAGTCATCCAGTAACATGGTGCCATTGAATGATACCCTACTGTGCTATTTGTCTGAATAAGTTTCTCCTTTCTATGGGAGAAAGCCTACATATTGTGAGGATGTCTTCCTGTCCAATTGTGGTAATTTATTGTGTTGTTAATATTTTAATTATTACTGTATGTGGATTAGTTTTACTGTCATCCAAACTATGTGCTCATTGTTATGTCTTACACGGGGAGCAAAGCAATGTAACTTCATTCAGCTTGTACTGCTGTGTATATGTGATCGACAATAAAGTTTACTTTGACCTTGATATTAGTGACCGGCACATGTGCAGAGGCCAGAGACAAGTATGGCCTGTCAAACTGCAGCTGGAACTTTTATGTCCAAACTTATCACTGGTGCATAAGTGTGTAATAAGTGATGCACATCACACCATGCACTAGTGCACACCATTCTAACATATGCTTGTGCAGGAGTAATACTATCCTCATCACCTCCCAAAACATGAAAGGCCTTCAGTCGCTCCATCATCTCTATCCAAGTTCTCCTTCCAGTACCTGGTCACAAGCTGAACATAAAATGCCAGTAGCAGAGACTGTTATCCCAATCCCAAGGTAGTGAGAAGATCCAGTGAGTGTGGGTTTTATAATGAGAATCTGCTAAAGGTTTAACAGTTCAGTTATTACAGTGAAAACCAGGCATCTTTAAAACATGAAGGAAAAAAATCACTGACTTTAGAAACAATAGCCGAAACTCTAATGAATAACAAGTATGACCTTGTATTTATGGCATAAGCAGAGATGCTGGAGGTAAAACTGTCTGGATATCTGCCTCATCTTTGTCTTCACTGATTCAATTAATAGAAGGACTGACAGTTTATGAGAGAGGGTATGAAGACATTAACTACACACAGTGCTGAAGAAAATGTTTTCCCCATTTCATAAGGGGTCATAACAGAGGAAAACACATGCAATCAAGATACTCATGATCTTCAAAGGCTCCTTGTAAATGTTGGCAATATGGAGATAAAATCATATACTTTGTTAGAATATGCCTGACAAGCAAAGCCTGAAAGAATAATTTCAACTGAATCTTCTCAATGCCATGGTAGCCAGGGACCATACATTTGGTGAAAAATGTTAAAATGATTGCAATGACTGTCAACATGACAGAAGTTTGACACAAACTAGTTCAACCAACATGTGTAATTCGAAATAGGTAAAAAGTCCCATATGTAAAGGGTCATAGGTTCATAGGTGTGTACTAGGCTAATGGCCCTGGAGCCTTTACAAGCCTAACCCATAAGATTACCCTGGCATCGTGCCACCTGACCTTAGTTCCCAGTGCCTCTGTCGAGTAAAGACACTGGAGTGATCCCTGGGGTGAATTTTTTCCCATCCACTCATCAAGATTTCTCTTGAAGACGGCCAGTGAGGTGCTCTGCTTGACATGTATGGGAAGTCTATTCGATAGCATGGGCAGTCTCTGGGTTATGAACCTGTCCCTCCAGCATGTTCTGTTGATTGTGGCAATGAGCTTAACTGTTGCCTTTGTTATCTTACGTCTGTGGACAAATATTAAGTAAATACAAAATAAGGTACACCAGTTACTGCTTTTTTGAGAAGACTGGTACTTGTATTTCAAATTCTCTCCAAACCTTTCATTGCTACTTGCACCCAAATAATGACATTTCCCAGCAAAATACATGGTATCCACAGACTGCATCCCAACTGTAGCAAATGGAGAAAGCAGGACACGAAACAGAAGGAATCACGTGTTGCATTTTAATTACTTTTTTCTGCACTGGTGACTATAACCTCAGCACAATAATAATTTGTTATCAAATCAAGGCACAGGGGAATGTAAATATCAAGGATGAAGCCATAACTGGTTCTACTGGTATGCATAAATTAAGGTTTAAGTACACCTGTTAAACGTACCATACATCAGTGGGAGAATAAAGGGAAATTTCAGCATAAGGGTGCTGCAGAAGCAAAAACAAATTTCTAAACATGTCTGCATTTCTGCTTATAAGAAATGCAAATTAAAGTATTGCACTCCTTAATTTAACCTCACGTGATTTGTAACTTGCATAAAACTAGACCCCCCCCCAACTGAATACTAAAACATTCCATTACAAATTATGCCTACTAGTCACTTAGCAGTTTAACACAATGTTCATGGATCAAATGTTTCTAGTTAATTATTGCAGTGACAGGCATGAAATGAAAAAAAACTAGGGTGCCCATGGTGTTTTTCATCATCTATGACCTTGTAAAACACTCAGAAGGTCAGTTTCCTACTATTGTCCAGATTGAAAGCCTGTACATTGTTGATAAAAATAATGCAAGAAATAGAAATAACAATAATAATAATATCTTCTTATATATCATACTTGAATTCAATGGGCGTGCTTTCTTTAAAAATGAAGTGGCTAAGAATCATCAAACTGAAGCAATGACGACACTGACTGCACCAAGTATGATTTTGCAAATATTTATGAAGTAGAGGAACCTGAACATAAATGAATGAAATATTAAGATGAAGAAAATGAAAGGAAACATCTCTGCCATCGGTGTAGTGGTTGAACAACTTCTGTAACTGGCAAAGTTTGCACATGATTAAAGTCCACTGGCAAAGGACACAACTCTTAAAGGACCAGTATGGCCAAAAACTGAAACACACTTATTTTTACCATGCTGTTCTATACAATACAGAAGTCTGTACAGCTCTTGTAAAAACTGTTTATTGTTTTGAATTTGTTCTGTGAAAAAAAGACCTGATGGAAGGGTTCATGCAGACAGTTTAGTTTAGAGCCAAGCATTATCCTTCCCACAATGCACTTGGTGCCCCCAGAAAACATTATACTGACCCATGTTGCAGTTAAATATTGCTGACCTGTACTGTGCACAGAGCACAGCTGAATTAAATCACTGGCTTTGTCACTTACTCGTTGAACATGTGAGCTGAAAGGCAGTAGTGTAGCTAGGGTGAGGTGAGATAATCAATTGCCCTGGGTACAAAGTGTTGGGGGGGGGCACAATCAGATGATCTTTGTTGCTTTTAAAAGCTAGTATTGCATTTCCAGTCAAACCTGAGCACTATAGAGCTCCATGTGTGATTTAATCTGTAGTTGCTACATTGTTATTTTCTACAGTTTAAAAGAAAAAAAGAAAAAGAAAATCTCTGTCTCTCTCTCTCTCTCTCTTTTTTTTCTTTAACTAAAACCCAAGTGCTGTTATGGTCTGTGGAGGCAGGGCATAAACTGTATTTTTTTTTTTACTAAAATATGTGGAAGGTGGTTGGAGGCAGGGACCTGAATAGCTGGGGGAGGTGGATCATGTATCTGACCACCTGGCTGGTTTGCGAGTAGAAAGCCAGATGTAGTGATCGGCTTATTACAGTGCTGAGTTACAAGTTTCTGTGTTTGCCCATACCTTACTTGGATAGAAGGAAGCTTCTCTGTTCATCTGTGAGAGAGGGGATCTTTGAGCAGCCTATTTGTCCCTGGAGGAGTGGTTTCAGCCCAGAAATTAGTAGTTTATTGGCCATTTTGGGCTAATTTCTATCTCTTTCATTTCCCTGCTATAAAACCCACATTTGCAAGATTTTGTGCTTGTATACAGCTCAGCAAGCTCCTGCCTGGTGTCCTGCAGAGTTCTACAGCAGCAGAGAGACAAAAGAGAGACTTTGGAGTGATTAAGTATAATTTTTCTGCATTTTCTTGCTGCCTTTAGTTAATTCCACCTAAAACGCCATTTTTTTAGAGTTTCTGTGATTTAAAAAGCTTGTTTCAGCTACATATTGTACTTATTTTACTGCCTGCACTTTAACAAAGTTGTTTTTGTGTTTAAATTACATGTTTAACTGTTGTAGGCTACACACTCAAGTGTGATAGCCATTTCTGTACATTTAAAGTGTTTTTTTGATTGTATCTGCTTTAACAAAAAACAAAAAAAATACCTGTTTTCCCGCCTTTCTAAGCTAGTATAGTCCAGTTTTCAGGTTAGTGCTGAATTCAGGGCTGTGTTACAAGTTTCTGTGTTTGCCCATTCCTTACTTGGATAGAAGGAAGTTTCTCTGTTCACCTGTGAGAGAGGGGAGCTTTCAGCAGCCTATCTGTCCATGGAGGAGTGGTTTCAGCTCAGAAACTAGTAGTTTATTGGCCATTTTGGGCTAATTTCTCTCTCTTTCTTTTCCCTGGTATAAAAACAGCATTAGCGAGGTTTTGCACGACCGGCAGTGCCGGTTAGCTAGGGTATAACTATTCCTGGCTCCACAAAGTCTACTCTTCAATTTTTCCCTTGGAACTAGACAAACTTTCAACTTAAGCACTCAAACCATTCACTTCTCAGACCAGCACTTGCTCAAAACTCATAGCAAGCACTAATAAACCTTAGCACTAGACCCCCCTATACTGTAGAGAAGGACAAGGCTCTCTATTCGACCTTACCAGCCAATCAGTAAAACAGCTCACTGTACCTATCCAGGCATGTCCAAAGGGCAGTTTCAGGTGTACTCTCTGGTCCAACTGGTGAATCTGGGCATTTTGAGGCAATGTTAAAACTGCCTCATGTACACAGACAACCCTCTCCTCCTACTACCAAACACTAATACATGTGAGAGATGCAATTATACAGCCAAACTGGAGGCTAAGCTCTCTCAACCCAAGACTGGACCAGACAGTCAAGAGAAGAAAGGAATTACTTGCATCATACCACCAATGGACCTATGAAACCAGCACTGGCAAAAAACACACATAAATACATGAAAACATACTCAGAGGTTCTAAATAAAAATCTGCAAAAGCAACATAGACCTCCAAAGCAGACATCCAAGCAACCTCCACCCCCAACACAAACCATGAAACACATACTTCACAAAACCAGTGTGCCATGCAATCACAGCCCTAAAAGCAAAATAACATACCAAACACACTAGTAATAGGTGACGCTATAGTCAGGCACACTGATGTCCACTCACAAGGCTACACAAGGAGAAGATTACTGTTAGCTGCCTGTCGGGTGCCAGGATCCGCCACATAACACAAGCACTCAAGTCACTCCAGAACAAGTACAGATATGACTCGTTCATTGTCCATGTTGGTGTGAATGACCTGAGCCATACCTCCCTGGACTACATGAAAAGATACATGGAAGAGCTCTCTGATCACGTACCCCAGGCCGTATGACCCTGACTCTGAGTAGCATCCTGCCCTCACCAAGAATGATACCACAGTATAAAGAAAAAATTATCAATTTCAACAATTGGCTAAGCTTCTGGTGTCCCTCAAAGGGGATCCAGTGTCTGTCAGCCTGCGATGACATGCTCGACAAGCCACGCTGCTTCGCTAGAGACGGCTTGCACCTGTCACCCTTAGGCTTTCGAATACTGGCCAAGGCTCTTGCCACCCCCATAGTGCCTTTTTAGGCAAGGCTCAAAAGACAAACCCACCGCCATAAATAGCACAAGTAACAAAAAACTGAGGGTAATGCTATTCAATGCCAGAAGTCTAAACCTCAAAATGCATGCACTTGAGGCACTCCTCAGTATGGAGAAAATCGATATATTTGCAGTAACAGAAACCTGGTTTAAGGCTCCACAGAGCACCCCTGCACTACCAGGCTACAGCTCATACTATACATTTCAGCCACAAAACCCGGACCAAAATACAAAAGGCGGGGGCGTATCCATATTCATCAAGGATACCCTCACCTCCAGGTTAGTGGCACAGCATGATGCTTCAGAGATCATCCACGTGCAACTAACAACAGGCAGAACTGCAATTCAAATTGTAGCTTGCTACAGATCACCCATCATGACCCAGGACCTCCATTCCGCATTTCTGGAAACACTGGGAAACATAAAGGTCCTACCAAACATCCTGATTTTGGGTGATTTCAATTACCCAAATATTAACTGGGAAACCTAATCAAGTACTAACTCCCTTGCCCAACATTTCCTAGAATTTATAAACTCAAATGCCCTGGATCAACTGGTCAACACCCCCACCAGAGGTGACAACATATTGGACCTGGTCATCACCAACATGGGCGACCGGTGTTCCACACCAGAGGTCAACCCCTCGCTTGTTAGATATGACCATAAACTAATCACTCTGGATATTCACATTCCGCCCCCACCCCCAGTCAAAGAAACCACTGTGAAAAACTTTTCAAAAGCAAACTTCATGTTACTTAAGACCGAGGTGGAAAGTTTCAAATCCCCCATGCTAAAGGATAATGCTGCCCAAGCTGCAAAATCCTTTACTAATGCACTCTATGGGCACCTACAAGAATGCATGGATTGGGCTATCCCAAGCAAAACAAAGACTCACTCCTCCAAGAAAAGGAAACCAGTCTGGTGGACCCCTGCCATAACCAAGCTATGCAACAGAGGGAGGAAACTAGCACAGAAAAGAGTAAAATCCCAAGAAGGGAAGACATCCCTGATCAGTATCAGCAAGAAACTACGATCCCTCATAAAATCATCCAAGGCTAGCTTTGAAAGAAAAATTGCCAAGGCTCCAAAGATAACCACAAGGCATTCTTTAGCTATGTCAAGAATCTAAGTGGCAATTCTCAGATCTGCTCTGAGTTAGTGCAGAATGGCACAAAATACACTGAACCGACCAATATCGCCAACATCCTGGCAGACAGGTTCAGTGCAAACTTCACCCCCCTCTCACCCCCAAAAGGGCCCATAACCATACCAGACAAATGTAGTCATGAGATGGGTTGCCAACTGTGTCACGAACAGAACCAACATGGTAAGAGTTGCAGGATCTAGCTCTTTCTCTAAACCGGTTACAAGTGGCGTTCCCCAGGGCTCAGTCCTAGGCCCCTACGGCATATACTTCTCAGAGGTACAGCCAGCACAGGAGGACTATGGATAACCAAGTTCACAGACGACTGTAAACTAGGGGCTATAATTGACTCTCCAGCTGACACAGACATCCTTCAAAAGGGTCTCACTGAGACAGTTGTCTGGTGTCAAAACCATGGCCTCAAGCTAAATGCCAAAAAGTGCATAGTCATCCCCCTTGGAAAAAACAAAGTACCCACAAACTACCACATAGGTGGTAGCCCCCTAAATAAGGAAGATGTAATAAGGGATTTGGGGACCCAAGTAGATAGTAATCTCTCCTTTGATAGTCACATTGCCAAAGTGGTTAGAAAATCCTTCTATGTGACCCACCTAATCACAAAAGGGTTTGCATCCAGATCAAAAGAGGTCATTGTGCCCCTCTATGCATCACTCATCAGACCCATCATAGAGTACAACGCCCCATTTGGGATGTACCTTACAAGACACCTGCAACAGCTGGAAAGACCACAGAAGTACCTCACCAAGAGGATCACTGGCCTCAAACAGATGCTCTATGCAACTCGACTGAAGAAACTCTAGCTGTACTCGGCTGAATACCACCTACTCAGAGGTGATCTCTGCCTGACATACAAGGCCATGTCCAACCCAGAACTGATGGACATGCTCCACCTAAAGAAAACCATATCCCCTCGAGCCACATGCTCTAGGGAGCTAAACCTCACCAGAACAATAAATAGGATGTGCTGGAGGGATAGATTCCTGTCCCAGAGACTTCCTATGCTCTGGAACAAGATTCCAATCTACATTAGGCAGAGCTCCTCACTAACACTCTTCAAGAGAAACCTTGACAAGTGGATGGGAAACAGAAAGTTTACCCCGGGGATACTTCAGTGGCTCTGCTGGACAGAGGCACAGGGAACTAATCTATGGGTGCAGCGAATGCCAACACATATTATAAGCTAGGTTTATAAATGCTTTTGGGCAGATAGCCTGGTACCTACCTATGAACCTAAGTGTTTTTTTTAATTATAGTAAAATGTTTTAGGCTTTTCTATTTTACTTTATAAGGAAGAGCTGGTGAGGTGTGTGCATCTAAGTGTAATAAGCAGATTGCTTATATGCTGAAGTGCTTTTTTCTTTTTTTTTAATTACAGTAAAGTGTCTTGTTTATTTTATTTTATTTTTTTGCTTTTCAATGGAAGAGAAGGGGGATGGGGTAGGGTGGGGATATCTAACTGCAATGCAGTTAAGTGCTTTTTTTCTTTTTCCCCTGCCGTGGAAGAGCTGAGAGGGTGGAGTGCTGGTGTGTGGTACTGGCACAGGGTGCTTTCTGCTGAAAGAGACATTGACTGACACTGGTATTCCCAAATCGTTGCAATATTTTACCTCCTTTAGAGGTAGTAATACTAAATATGTTGATTTATTTATATGACATGAAGTTAGATCTATATTACAACTGGGAAGAAATGCTTCTGTTATGTAGGTTTTCCTTTAAGCTAAATGATCAAAAGACCAAATACCCATGGAATGCATATTTTTGGGGGACATTAAATGTTATGAAATGTATATATGAATACACACACACACACACACACACACACACACACACACACACACACACACACACACACACACACACACACACACACATGTATATGTGTATGTGTGTGTGTGTATATATATATATATATATATATATATATATATATATATATATGTATACACACACAGAACAGATATTATTACAAAACGGGATATGGTACAGAATGTTCATTCTGTTAAAAAAGTTTATGATGTCAGATGAAGAGGGATAAAATATCCAGGGAATTGTTATGACTAGGTTTGTATAGGCCCTAGGGCTGATACCCTAGTACCAAGTCAACCTATGACCCTAGTATGGGTCACATTGACAGATGTAATTAGCAAAGTTAGGCATGAACTTGTACAACAGAGAGAGAATAAGAGGGAGTGTGTGATACATGGGGCAGCCCAAAATATGTTATTTCTGTGGGGCTGAAGAACATTTAATTAATAATTGTACTATAAAAAATGTCACCAATGTGGGGGAAGTTGGGGATTTCATGAATGTTTGTGAAATATTCTGGTCTAAATGTAAGACAGAAGGACAGGTATGGTTTGACTATGGAGAAGCTATCTGTGAAACAGTTAATGAAGTACAATTCACAAGAAAGAAAAGTCAATAGAATACGTTTTCATATAATATAAAAGAATTCAGAAGCTTTAGGAAAACAGTAACAGGTTATGGAAAGAAGTGGGCATAAAGAGCAATGGCAATGAATATAATAATGTACCGTTATTATGGTAAAGCCAATTTGAAATGTGTGGAAGAAGATGAGATTGTGTCTGTTTTCTGTTGGAGAGGAAGATATGGGAAGCTAATGTCTACTAAAAATGAGATGTAAGAAAGATTTTGATTGTGGATTAATGAATACAGGGTTAAACACTATTTTGTTGAAGAACTGGGTACTTTTCAGAAGTGACCATCAAGTTTTAAGCAGTGTAGGTAGTTCTCCCATAGTAACATACAGGAGGGGTAGGAACCTTAAAGACTATTGTGAATCTAAGAACATAACAGTGAGGACTCCTGGCATGTATAAGTGCCAAACTTGTAACTATTGTTCATATATGTTGGAATCTAACAGGTTTAGTGTTAATGATTTACACTTTACACTGAGATGGAGGAACAACTGTAACTCTAGTTTTGTTGTGTACCTTGCATTATGCCAACTTTGTCCTGCATTTTATGTAGGCAAAACTGAGAGGAAACTTCGTAACCGTGTATATGAACATCTATATGCAATCAGGAAAGGTAAAATGGTAAATGCACTGGCTAAACATGTGGCTCATTTTTCTAATCATAGATTTAAGTTTCTAGCCATAGACCAGGTCCAAAGAGATGTTAGAGGTGGTCCTGATGCCCTGAAACTTGAAGAGTTAGAGTTAGGCTGGCAAATTAGACTTAATGCCTACAACTTGCCAGGTCTAAATGAAGGGTGTGTCATTAGTAGCATTTTAAAATTGAGAAGTTTAAAACGCTAAAATCTTTTGTATAAATACACATATAGTTTATATATTTGTGCTTATGTAAACATGATAGGTTTAAATTTTATATATTAAGTTTATAATGTTTTATATTTAGTTTAGAAGGAGGTGTTGATTGTTTTGTTTTATTCCACTGTTTACTGCTTTAAACATTGTTTTAAACACTGTTTCTTTAAAACTAAGTGTTGTAACTAAATCTACTCTGATTGGGTGGACTTGTGTATTTAAATGTACCTACTGTGTTTTTAAAAATGTCTGATGAAGTTTATGTTTGTGTCATAAACGAAAAGCGCTTCACAAAATATTTCGAGTGTGCCTCTTCATTCTGCTCTTTGGATTTACCAGTCTGTCGTTTGTGCTTTTTCAGTTTGTTCCTGTGTTTCTTTTTGCCATTGCAGCAGTTATGGAAGAAATTGGTACACCTTTCGATGCTACTCCTGCTATTTTGCAAGCGAACTCTGTGGTAAATGACTCAACACCTTCTAATGTCTCAACACCTCCTAACGTGCCAGCTGGGTTGCTTAATTACAATCCTAACCCTAACTTCAACTTCGAGTGTATCCCACAACGTATGGACCAGTTTTTGAGTCGCTTAGACTCGTTAGAACGCCGTTTAGATACCGGCAACATTCCACTTCCGCCTTCAACCGGTCTTGAGGGTGAAAACAGCACTAGTTTTGTTGCTAGTGCATTTACTAAAGGTACCTCTATTAATGACTCACTTACTCGCTTGTCCGGAGGTCAAAGGAACACTTCTAACATCGATTCTTTCAACAGTATACCATGCGCCCAAAGGATTAATTTACCAGCACCGAATACCGGTATTACATCCAGTTGTGGTTTATCCAGCAACGTAACATCTTTTAACATTCTGTGCGGTCAAGCTCTTAGAGCTACAACGCCTGGTGCTGCTTCGGCTAACCATGCAAATATAAACATCGCTGATAGTAGTGCTAACACTAACGGTTTATCCGGAGATGGCGATGTTTCTAATATTGGGTCTGCTTTTACCAACATAGCACCTGCAGGTAACTGTTTTGATTTTAACACTTGGCTTAATAACAACGCATTTTTTAGTGCTGATAACAATTTGCAAAGTTCTAACAGCCAAGATCTACCTTTTTGTGACATTTCAAGCAAATTGAAGGAAATGGACAAACTGTTGGTCAAATTAAAAAAGTACCAACTGGAGGTTGCGTACTTTACTGAATGCATTAACAGTAAAATAGTACCTAAAGGCCTAAGACGTTGGCAGTATCCTACTGGCCTAATAGCCAATTCAGAATTCCACCTGGACATTGTTTCCTTATTTGACCGTCAGGGTCTAGAATTACTTAATCTAATGCGTAAACACTACCTTTTGTTTATTGATGATTTGTCAGTTCAGGTTTGTGAACTTGACAAACAAATTAAAATGGACAATGATTTTGTGAGGTACCGGTATGAATACAACCGTACTTTCTCTAGCATTGATACTTATCTAGACAAACTGAAGGCTAATAAAATTAAGAAACTCGATAGGGACATCAAAGCCTACAAAGAAGGCTTAGCATATCCTAAGCCTTCTTTAGCTCAAACATGGCAAAATGTGACATTACCAGTTAACATCGGGCAAGTCAACAACAATAATGCCCTTCCTGACTGCGATCAGTACGACACAGGGATGTCTAACAGTAGACCTACACAAGAGTCTTTAATACAGCAAGGTTCTAGTAACAAAGGCCCAATTCAACAAAACCAAAAACAGGGTCACTACAACTTAAGATCAAACAACCCCAATTTTTTAGGGGCACGACAAAAACAACCAACGGTTTCTACGAACCAGAGGAAGAGATTCAAGTAACGGATGAGGGTGTCCCTTGTTATGTACATTGTACTAATAACATCTTGGACAATAGTACAATTGTAGGGCTGCCTGAACGTTGTAACTTGTTTGATACTGTAGATTCTAATGACAACTCTTCCATTGTCGTGGACATTCCTGATAACTTTATTAATGTGTCTTCTAGTGATAGTTTACCTTCTATTGTACACAACAGTAGTGGTGATTTTACAGTGTATAATTTTTCTAAAGTGGAAGTTTCCACTGACCTAGTAGCTTTATTGTCTAAGGGTCAGACTTATGTTCCACCCCATAGAATGAACCTAGTCAACACCATCATAGACTTAAAACTATACACTAGGAAACTCAACTTAAATTTGTTGATGGGTGATGTTCGTGGTAACACAGTGGATGAATTTAGAATTCCTAGTACATTTAACCCACCATTAAACCCCACTATTAAAACATTTGAACAGTTTTGTGAGTTGGATATTCGTAACCTAGCTATGAACAAAAACATTGGGTTCCATAATACTAACAAAGACTTTATGTGGAAAAGGACTGTTTGAACTTTATTAAAATGAATGAAATCAGAATTTGTAAGCCTGATAAAGGGGGCGGTGTGGTTATCTTTGACAATGCAGATTATTCACACAGAATGAATAATGTGTTAAATTCCCCCTCATATACCACTAGTTCAATTTCAGAACTTAACAGTGCATATAGTTTAATTAAAAATGTTATAGAAGACCTTTACTTAGAGGGTAGAATTACCCAAGCTGTGTACAACTTTATGTCCATTTCTCATCCAAGAGTTCCTTGCCTATTTGGTATACCAAAAATCCACAAAAATGTGGCAAATCCTCCAATGCGCCCGTTAGTGGATAGCAGAGGTTCTTTATCATATGCATGTGCCAAGGTTGTAGAATTTATTCTTCAAAAATATCTGGCCAGTATTAAACAAATATGCAAGGACTCTTGGACTTTTTTGAGTAACATCAATGAGATAGACTACAATTCTGGTTATAATTTCTTGACGATAGACGTCAAGGATTTATATACGTGTATCCCTCATAATATAGCAATTGAGTGGAGCAATGAGGTTCTTAAACTGCAGGGTTGCCCCCCTGATGAATGTTTGCTAGTTGAGGAACTTTTAAGTACCATTCTTGCCAACAATTTTTTCATGTTTGAAGGGGAACTTTTCCTTCAAAAAATAGGTATAGCCATGGGGTCCCCTTGTGGGGCCAGCGTGGCGAACATGGTTATGGCCTATTGGGAACATCTTTATGTCATGCGAAACTGTGTCTTTAAAGACAATATTGTTTTTTACACACGTTTTCTTGACGACATCTTTATTCTAATTGATGGGGATGCTGTAATTGGTAATAGTTTGGTTGACTACTTAAATTCATCTACCCACTTCTTAAAATTTACGCATTCATTTGACTGTAATTCGATAGCATACCTAGATATTTTATTATCTAAGGATGATACTGTTGGTATGTATACGGCTAAAATTCATAGGAAAAGCACTTATTGCAATTCTATGGTTCACTATTCTAGCTGTCATCCACGTCATCAAAAACGAGCCATTGTCAAGGGCCAATTGGTCCGAGCGGCCCGGATAATCACAGTTGATAGTGAATTTATCGATGAATGTGAATATATGAAAAGTATGTTCCTAGCACGAGGGTACCCTGAACTGTTAGTCAATGAAATTATTGACGAAGTGTCGTTGAAACGCCAATCTCTTTTTTACACCCCACTTCTTAACAGAAATGTGGTTACACTTAACACTACAAGTGAACTACCTGATTCACCACCTAATTTAATACTTAGCGGTATACAAGACCAAGTAGTGAATGAATTACCCACGTCTTTCATAACTACTTACAATTTAGATAGTGCTAGGTGTGTTAGAATTTTGTTGAAGAACTGGGTACTTTTCAGAAGTGACCATCAAGTTTTAAGCAGTGTAGGTAGTTCTCCCATAGTAACATACAGGAGGGGTAGGAACCTTAAAGACTATTGTGAATCTAAGAACATAACAGTGAGGACTCCTGGCATGTATAAGTGCCAAACTTGTAACTATTGTTCATATATGTTGGAATCTAACAGGTTTAGTGTTAATGATTTACACTTTACACTGAGATGGAGGAACAACTGTAACTCTAGTTTTGTTGTGTACCTTGCATTATGCCAACTTTGTCCTGCATTTTATGTAGGCAAAACTGAGAGGAAACTTCGTAACCGTGTATATGAACATCTATATGCAATCAGGAAAGGTAAAATGGTAAATGCACTGGCTAAACATGTGGCTCATTTTTCTAATCATAGATTTAAGTTTCTAGCCATAGACCAGGTCCAAAGAGATGTTAGAGGTGGTCCTGATGCCCTGAAACTTGAAGAGTTAGAGTTAGGCTGGCAAATTAGACTTAATGCCTACAACTTGCCAGGTCTAAATGAAGGGTGTGTCATTAGTAGCATTTTAAAATTGAGAAGTTTAAAACGCTAAAATCTTTTGTATAAATACACATATAGTTTATATATTTGTGTTTATGTAAACATGATAGGTTTAAATTTTATATATTAAGTTTATAATGTTTTATATTTAGTTTAGAAGGAGGTGTTGATTGTTTTGTTTTATTCCACTGTTTACTGCTTTAAACATTGTTTTAAACACTGTTTCTTTAAAACTAAGTGTTGTAACTAAATCTACTCTGATTGGGTGGACTTGTGTATTTAAATGTACCTACTGTGTTTTTAAAAATGTCTGATGAAGTTTATGTTTGTGTCATAAACGAAAAGCGCTTCACAAAATATTTCGAGTGTGCCTCTTCATTCTGCTCTTTGGATTTACCAGTCTGTCGTTTGTGCTTTTTCAGTTTGTTACAGGGTTAAACACTATATTTTTCTATAAACATATATATACCATTGTCAGTAAGGCATATAGTTTATTGTTATGTAAATAAGATATGTAAGCTCTACACTTCAATAAATGCCATGGAATCTTTTACAACCACCTGAGCTCCTACCAACTCAGGAACTTAGGCAAATGGGACCTCAAATTAACATCTCATCCAAAAGATGACACATGTTCAGGCAACCACAAAGTGTTCTGAACCAAAAATACTGATTATAGGCAATCAGGTAGGCATGAAAGGTGTTGCATTCTGATTGAATCATGGAGGTTAGAATTTGCGTTGCATTTTCTTGATTGGAGTTTTAAAATAGGTTTGCTAGAATTTTCTCCAAGATATAATATAAAAAACAATGATTTCTCATTCAGGGATCAGCTGTAAGTACTGCCCTACTCTTTGTTGCTACTGAGTTAATCTTTGTCATACTGTGTCGGTCATGCACTATTGCAGAGCATATCTAAACAATCCTACTTTGGTTTGTGATTTACTTTGGAGTTGACAGGAAGAGAAGTTTTATTTGAATTTATATTTTATTTTTTATCACTATTTTTCAATGTTTATAGGTAGGAAGGAATTACTTGTTAACAAGATTTACTTTGATTCATATTTTGTTGTTTTACCTTTAATTACACTATTGGTTGTCAGAAAGGGATAGGTTTTAGACAGACAAGCTCTAGCCATCCCAAGGGGCCTAGACAGCTATAAATTCACACAGATGCAGAGAGGAAAATCCAGAGGATGTCTATACAAGCCTACCTTGGTTTGTGATCTACTGTGGAGCTGACTGGTAAGAGAAGTTTTATTTGAATTTATGTTTTATTTGTTATCACTGTTTTATACTCTTTGTAGGTAGGAAGGAATACCTTGTTAAAATCATGAGCGTATCTAAACAATCCTACCTTGGTTTGTGATTTATTGATCGTTACTGTTAAAAAGAAGTGTGACTGTGAGCAATACTGAGCAGATGCTACTGCACACCCTTGTGCGTGACGTAAAGGAATTACAGTTTTTGTCTGGTTTGCAGAACTTGTATGGTCCGAACAACTTTACTGTACTTACTTACTTTAGTTGCATATTGCTTGTGTGATTTTTGTCATAGAAGTTGATTTAAGTTCTCTTTGAATTCTGTGGTTACTGATTTTGGTTATTCTTTTCTTTTACAATATTGTATTTGTTTGAAGCTGAATATGGATTCCTTAAATGAGCATGCAATTAATGATTTGCTGTACCTCTCAACTGTCCCTCATTTTCAGGGACGTCCCTGATTTTGACTCAAATTTTAACTCTGTCCCTCTTAATCCCTCCTAAAACTAGTGACTTTTGGAGGAAAGGTGGGGAATTACACTTAATGAATAATGACAATAATTAAGAGTTATAAACTTCTTTTACTTCAGAAAAAGTGTATTAATTCATATGCTCTGATTCGGTCTATGTTTCAATTTAATAGCACTAATATTTTAAACGTGTCCCTGATTGTCCCTGATTGTTTCTTGACTTGTCCCTGATTCTGTCGAAATGTGTCCTCAATTGGTTGATAGGTCTGTTGCTAATTTACAAATATCTTATACACTGTAATAAATGCTATGCATATTTAAAAGTAACAGCTGATAACACTGGTGATCTATGTTTCTTGTGTCAAAAGTTGGATGATTTGCTTCCTATTGTTAGAAGTAAATCTAGACTTGATGGTGATTGCACCTGTGCAATTGGCATGGCTTGGAGAACTATTGTTTCATATATTGGTGACTGGACTTTTGAGATAAATAATGTTAGGCAAAGAACAAGTAGAACATATTTAGGAAATTATGCATCTATTCTATGTAAAGATCGTTCAGCCCCTATGAAACACGAAGAAGCCCCTGACAACTATGGAATTCTGGATGCAAATATTCAGCAATCTGTGGATCCAGATTGTTTAGAAGGAAACAAAAAAAAAAAGAAAAAAAAAGAAATGATGAAGTTCACAACAAATAACAAATAAGAAAAAGAAACTGATTGTCTGTAAAGAGAACATGTACTAAAAAGGACACTGCTTTGTTATGTAACAAACAGGAAAAGATAATATTTTTCTATCAGAAAACCTTCAGTCTACAGAAAAAGGCATCATTTTTCAAAATGAGAAGGTAGGAAAAAAGAGGCAAGGGGGCAGGTGAAAAGGAGGAAATCAAAATTGAAGGTGGAAGGATTGAAGAACATTACTGTAAGAAAAAAGAAGAGAAAGACAGATGTTGACTGCATGGCTCAAGCTGTGGATTTACAATGCCAGCTGGATGCGAATTTAATACACAATGAAAACAGTGGGATTAATAAGACTAAAGGTGATGAAGATCTATCCTTCATAACAATTGATACAGCAGACATTATTGTATCAGAAGTTATCAGAGCTGGTCAGCAAAGATATTCTTGTAATTGGAGATTCAATTATTAGAGGAACCGATACTTATATTTGCAGAGATGATAATGAACATTGAATAGTGTTATGCTTGCTAGGAACAAAAATAAAAGATGTGAGACAAGCCTTGGAATGCCATAATGTAAGGAAGTACGGATCTGTTTTTATTCATGCCAGTACAAATGATCTCATCTGCAAGGATTCTCTGACTGTTAGTAGGGAACTGACAGCCGTCTTAAACAGTATAGCTCATACTGGTGTTAGGATGCATTTCTCACAAATCACCTGTAGAAAGGATAGTCAGGTCACCGTGAATGAAAAGATTTTTTAGGTAAATACCTACATGGAAAAAATGTCCAGTTTTAAAAAATGGAAATGTGTAGAGCATCCAAGCCTAGTTTTGGGCACACGTGTGTTCAGACAGGATGGTGTGCATTTGTCAAGATCAGGGAAGAGAATTTTTGCAGCAGATATTTTGCAATATTTGACAAACACTAGGCAAGATTTTTGTCAGGTTGAAAATGTAACAGTTCACAGATTGCAACATTTAATGCATCTCTGATGGTTGTTAATGCTAGGAGCATTATTGGAAAATGTGCTACGTTCCCACAAGATTGATGTTGTTATTGTTTGTGAAACACGGTTAAAGAACAATGACTGGAAACCAGTTCTGTCAGGGTATAATGTTTTTACTGTAACAGACATTCTAACAAAAAATCTGGTGGAGGCGTTATGATAGAGATTAAAGATAGTTATGAGATCTGTGATTATTATTACATGTTCAGTGATAACACCAATACTATAGACTGTGTAACTGTGACAATAAAGACAACCTTGGAACATATAACAATTGTTGGAGTGTGTAGACCACCAAAGTCAAGTGCAGATGATCTAGAGGAATTCATACATTTCTTACATGAAACACAGGAGGGAAGAATAATATTAGCTGAGGGCTTAAATTTACCAGAAACAGACTGGAATAATATTGATTGAACAACATTAGTAAGGAAATTATTTACAACATATATTCAGGAGAAACAATTGTTTCAGATTGTAGAAAAAAAAAAAACTACCAGGGGTCGGAACATACTACACATCGTTTGTGTTCCTAAAGAAATTACTGTTACTTCAAGTCTAAGTTTTACCACCGTTGATGTGCAGTGATCATTTTATTTTATTTTACATTTGTTGACCGGGCTAGTCTAGCTGGATACATGTCCTTTTTCAGTAGAGGCCCGGGGAGATGAGCTCCAAGACATGGTCTAAATAAAATAGTACAAGTTCAAACAACACAGAAAAAATATCACTATACTAATAAAAATAGCAACTTTCAAAAGGAAATAAAAATCATCAACAATGGTATTAAGTAATTAACGGTACAGAGTTTGTAACAGGATATATTATTGAGGACAAAAATCTAAAACAGTGAAATTTCAGGTATGGAGACATAAGTCAGGTTAGGTCATAGGTAAACAAAGGAAGTTAGGTGAGTAGTAATGTAGCAAAGGAGTTACTTAAGAAGAGAAAGTAAAAAGAGGATATAAAAAAAGAAAAGGGGTAGATAAGAAAAATATGATAAGATGGAAAAAAGTAGCAGAGGCTAGTAAGCACTGGATAGGTTACACAAATTAGTAGTGGCAGATGACTAGTCTGTTTTTGAACAGGGGCATAGCGAGTGAGTTTTGAGGAGAAGTTTAAGTCTATTTTTGAAGAGAGATAATGAGGTGAGTGAGGAGAGGTCACAAGGGAGAAGATTCCAGGATTTACCTACAGAATTAGAGAAAAGGGAATCCCCAGCTCTGTTGTTAGCTTTAGTGGTGTGGGCTAGTAGTTTTTGAGATGAGAGTAAGGACTTCAGATTTGTATAGGGGGTGATTAGGGTAGATAAACTTGGAGTATTAGAAGGTTTATAAAGATTGTTGTGGACAAGGGTGAGTTGGTGAAATTTAATCAGGTGTTGTAGGTCTAACC
This sequence comes from Protopterus annectens, assembly GCF_019279795.1. Classification (NCBI taxonomy): domain Eukaryota; kingdom Metazoa; phylum Chordata; order Ceratodontiformes; family Protopteridae; genus Protopterus; species Protopterus annectens. Next base: position 870,972,415 of record NC_056743.1, read on the forward strand.
ATCCTAGCTGTTTTAGGTTAATGCAATAATAGGTTCGGAATGGGTTGCCTGTAGCAAATCGTGCTATGTTATTATAACCCATTTCCAATTTGTTGAGGTTATTCTTGGAGAGATTAGTAAAAATGGGAGAGGCATAAAGGAGTGTAGAGATCAAATGTGTGTGGGCAATAGTAGTTTTAGCAGTGGGGAAAGGAAGGGTTTTATCCTATAGAGGGTACCAATTTTTTATTACCATTCTTTATGGTATTATTGATGTGGATGTCAAAGCTCAGATTATTGTCGATGGTGACACTGAGTAGTTTGGTGGGAGAGTCAGGAGATATAATAGTATCATTGGTAGATATTACTGAGAATTGGAGAGGGGAGGACTTATGAGTAGGCGTGAAGAGGAGGAGTTTGTTTTTTTTAGGGTTCAAGAGGAGGCAATGCTGAGAGAACCATTGTTCAACTATCTTGAATACTTTTTGGGTGAGAGCATGAAGGTCATGGGATGATGTAGCTGAACATAATAATATTGAGTCATCAGCATATTGTATGCAGGTGGCTTGTGGGATAGCTAGATGAAGGTCATTAATAAATATAGAGAAGAGAAGAGGTCCAAGTATGGACCCCTGAGGGACTCCTAAGGTAACAGGTAGAAGGGTGGGTAAAGTGTTTTGCCAAAGTACTGCTTGCTGTCAGTTGTCAAGGTAGGATTGGAACCATTTTATGGAAAGTGGGTCTAATGGCAGAGATTTCAGGATGTTTAAGAGAACTGGGTGGTTTACCATGTCAAATGCTTTGGACAGGTTGACGAATAGAGCAGAAGAAAGGTTATTCAGATTTCGGTGCCTGTTAATATAGTCAGTGAAAGACAAGAGGGCAGTGGTAGTGCTGTGCGAGAGTCTGAAACCATGTTGACAGTTGGAAAGTAAGTTATTTTCAATTAGATGACGGAGTAGTTGCTTATGGATACACTTCTCCATAATTTTAGCTAGGAGAGAAAGTAGGGCAATGGGGCAATAGTTTGATATTTCTATGGAATGTCCTCCTTTATGTAAGGGGATTATATGGGAGACTTTCCATAAGGTGGGGATGTAGCCTTCAGTAATTGATCTATTGATCAATACGGAAATAGGATAGGCTATGGCCTTGGATGATATCTGTAGATATTCAGAAGGCAGTAGGTCTGCAGAAGGAGAGCATGGTTTCAGTTTATTCAAAAGGGTTTGAATAAAGGAGGTTGTAACAGGTTTGAAATGAAAAGGGGGTGGTGGGGTTGAGGAGTATGAGGGTATTGTGAAGGTATTAGGTGATAGATGACTGGCTAGTAATTGGATAGTATCTTTAAAAAAAGGTATTGAAGGTATTAGCTGTATGGATTGGATTATTCAGGTCTGTATTTTGAGGGTTTGGTGTATTAGATTGACCTGGGTGGAGTAATTGCTTGATGCTGGCCCAGAATTTCTGTGGGTTGTTGTGATTAGGTTGTTGATATTGTAAGCAGTAGTTTTGTTTATCAGAGAGTATGGCCTTTTTAGTGTAATTTCTTAGCTGTCTAAATGTTAGTTGGTCAGTGGTGTTTTTTGTCATTCTCCATTTGGTCCAGTATTTATTTTTGATGTGAATTGTGTGTTTGGTTTCGCTGGAAAGCCATGGGGCAGGCTTGGCTTTAATTCTTATAGATCTGATTGGAGCATAGTGATTAAGAATGGCAAGGAAGGTAGAGTTAAAGAAGTTAATGGCTTCATCTAAAGGAAGATGTTTTAAGAGAGCCCAGTTGCAAGCTCTAAGTTCAATTTTGAATAGATCAGGGTTAAATTTCTTTTTGGATCTAATATGTCTGGTAGAGGTTGGGGTAGGGGTGTTGGCTTTATGTCTAATGATATAGGTGAGTGAGTGGTCACTGATGTCATCAGGGAGGGTTCCAGAGTCATAGTAGTGAGTATGATTGTTAGTGAGAATCCAATCTAGTGTGTTAGCTTTCTTGTTAGATTTATCATGGGGTTATAAATATTAATTTGTTGTTAGATAATTCTGCCAAATGGAAATCAAAACCAATGCAGAGAAGGTTAATTGTTTAAGTACAAAAAAAATAAAAAAATGTTTAAATCAGGATCTAGGCATACAACATCAGGAAGATACATTTCCATAAGAACAAGATATCTGATTAAGGTTCAGATGCTGTATTAAATATGATTAAAACATGACACCTATTGTTACCACAGGACAAAATGATATATATAAATACCAGTATACAGTAAGATTTTACTCACTGCTGACTATTTTGAGACACATAATTTTTGTCAGATCATGTCATCAATGTCTAATTTAAACTGCAGACATGCACATTAACATGTTTTTCCACAGCGGATGTGTCTTTTTCCTTCTGGTGTCTGATCCTCGATTATTTGGTTCAGTCTTGCCCAGCCTCGGGTGCACAATGCTGTCTATGTTCACGTTTAATTGGCAGCATCTCATTCAGTGCTGACTTGTATTACTTAATGTTTAGTCTAAGGTTGTTGTGTTTCACTAAAAGAATGAGATATACTTTCATTCTTATTACTGGTTCGGTGGGAGAGAGACATGGTTACAGTGGGAACGGAAATGGATCCTATCATTGTGATCTTTCCCATAAAATTGTGTTTAGTAAGTAGTGTAATTTTTATTCACAAACCCACTTCTATTTGTCTTGTCCCTTTCAACAGGATTTTGTAAGTAATGAGGCATAAGCATTAAAATGGTAAATATGCTATTGTGAAGTGATGCTGCTGATTTGTGTTTTGAAAGCTGTACTTAACCTTGGTCATAATGTTGGTCAAGGAGATATGGCTGGTAACAATGGGGAGTGTTATGTTAATTGCGATTTTTTTGTTTTCTTTGTACAGGTACTACTCCCCTATTGGTTATTTTTGGGTAAACTAGCCCTGGCATTTGCGATATATAAAGACTATTTTATATTTCTAAATGAGTTTGACTCCAAGTTCAAGGCCCCATTAGGTGACAGGCCCTTTCAACGACAACAAAAAGCACTGGGCTAAAGCTCTATCTGTTAATTATAAAGGAAAAGGAACCCCTTTATGTCTTGACAGCCGGAGGCAATTTCACCTCTCAAATACATTGTTTAAACCCTAATAAAGTCATTTTTGAGTCTCGGCTGTATTTTTTCAGGTTAGGGACTCTAGGGTGACCTTGTTGTATGGTCCTAAGGGGTTAGGCACAGTCAAATATTATTCTAATGTCAAGAAAAATCCTTTTTGTCAGAACCAAATACATATGCTGATGTATACTCTAAGCCAAAAAGTCATTTTACTACTGTTATCTTAGAGCAAGAAGCACGAGTGTGTGTAGTAAGTTGGATTTTGGAATGTTGAGAATGTTTTGTAAAGTAGTTAATTTTGTAAATAGTTTATTCTTATCTCTTTCAGATTTTTGTAGAAAGTGGTTAAGCATGGGTAATGATCTGAGAGAGGCGGCTGTCACTTTACCTTATCTTTGTCCTAAACTTACCTCAATTAAGGGAATCAATCTTGTTTGCTATTGCTTCAACTGCCTATCCCTATCTAAGCTAACAACCCTTCTGCTTGCAAATTTTTCTAACTCTAATAATAATAATAATAACCTGACTCTTTCATCCTACTAATTACTTGGCTAAATGTTATTGATAGATTCATGGAATATAAAATGGTTACAAAATGATAGAAAAAAGAATTTAGTTTTACACTTAATCCAAAAATCTACTTTTGAAATTACTCTAATTCAGGAAACGCACATGACAAAGGCTCAATGGGCAAATGATCTTAGAAAGAAATGGATAAAACAAATTATAGCGGCTGGTGACAGCACGATCTTCAAGGGGGTTGCAATTATAGTTAAAAAATCTTTCAGTGGATCAATTATATCCTCCGGCTGGGACCCAAATGGGAGATGGTGTTACCTAACATGTTCTATCCCGTCCTACAAAAAAGAAATACTTATATTAAATGTCTATGTTCCCTGCATACACCATTCTTCGTTCCTATTTGAAATATATTCGCTCATCGAAAAATTCAACAATCATCTACTGATCCTTGGTGGGGACTGGAATATTACAATCAGACCGGAATTAGACAGAACCTGCAAATCCAATAAACAGCCCATAAATCCTACTAACATTATGAGATATGATGGAAGATTTCAACTTGTTTGATCCTTTTGAACTCTTTAGAAAAGACCCCAGTATTAGTAACTACACATTCTTCTCAGCTTACCATAAATCCTGGTCCAGTATAGACTTCTTTTTAATATCAACAACTTTTACCTCCTATGAAATAATATATAGCAGTGACCCCAGAACTATTTCTGACCATGCCAAAATTAACCTACACCTAAATATCTGTAAACATAACCATGAAAATCTCATCCCTACAAACTGGTCCCTTAATCCAAACCTCCTGAACAACAAGACTCTCCATAGAGAAATTCAGTAGTTCCTGCCACAGACATTTACCTCCCTTGAAATGTCTGATATAACTCTAGATGTTCAATGGGCAGCTGCCAACGCAACCTTAAGAGGTACCCTTATCCAGAAATCCTTTCTAATTAAAAAACAATCTAAATCCCGCACTATGATGCTAGAAACAGAATTTAAAAACCGTAGAATCAGAACTCCAAATTCTCTCCTGACATCGAGAAACAAATATCCATCATTCAAAAACAACTTCACAAATTACACCTGTCATTACTCACTTATGGAATCCAGACTTATCCATAAGTATGCTGAATGGGCGCAAACGCCCTTGAAGATCCTGGCTAGGATTATAAACATCAGACCCCCACCTACTACAATAAAACATATTATTCATAAGGGACGCTCCTATTTCACAGATAAGGAAATCATCCAGGTCTTTCAGGAAGTATACAAGGAAATTTATGGACCCCACACACTTGAATCAGAAGACCTACAAGACTCTTTCCTAAATGAATTACAATTTCCAACAGTAAGCGTTACTCACATTAATTTACTTAAAGCACCTATAACCAGGAATGAAATATCCTTGGCCATAGACAAGCTGAAACCAGGCAAAGCTCCAGGACCAAATGGTTATGTGTCAGAATTCTACAAGTCCTTTAAGCAAAATCTTGCCTCCATACTACTTAAAGTTTATAATCACATTATCCAGTTTGGTATATCCGATCTCTATCTCAAGAACTCCAAGACCATTTTTATACCAAAATCAAATGACAATAATCTCAGCACAAATGACTACCATCCAATTGCCTTAATTAACATTGACATAAAGATTCTATCATCTATCTTAGCAAATAGACTAAAAAACGTTTTACCATATATTATATCCCATGACCAATTGGGTTTCATGAACAATAGACATGTTTGGGATAACACTCTAACTATTGAAGCCATAACCTATTTAACAAAATTCGATAAATCCCCCAAATATGCACTGTCGATGCCCAAAAAGCTTTTGATAGGGTAAACTTAAACTGCCTCTTTAAAACCTTGAAGCACTTTTCCTTCCCTGATGAATTTATCAAAATGGCTACAACCCTTTACATTAAGGCCTCCACTACCCTCAATATAAACAAAAAAAACTCCAAACCAATTCAGATTATAAATGGTACAAGACAGGGTTGTCCACTCTTACCCTACCTATTTAATATCTATCTTGAAGTATTATTGCTAAAACTAAGTGAAAAAACATTCCATCTTTCAATATACTTGTATAAATTGCAAGTGAAATATACCGCCTTTGCAGACGATTTAAACATCTATTTAGAACTTCCCTCAATGGAACTTGAGAAAATTTTAAGTTCAATAGACAAATTTTCACAAATCTCAAATTACGCCATTAATCCCAACAAATCAATAATCTTCCCGCTAAACCCCCTTGGTCACAAAGAATTTTTTATACCGGAAACAACTATCAAAGTTAATTATTCCCTAAAATATTTGGGTATAACCTTTGCCCACCCTCAACAAGAGCTAATTAATGGTAATTTGTACAAAACATGGGTTAAAGTCATTGAAGATCTCACAAGATGGAAGAGTCTAAACCTATCCCTCCTCTCAAAAAGTAGCTATTATAAAAATGAATATTCTCCCCAAACTTCTTTTTCACTTCTTTGCCCTTAACCAAAACATTCTAAACACTTTTTTCTCGAAAATAAATGCTACACTGGGGAAATTTATTTGGCACCCTAAAAATGTTAGAATCAGCTACATCAAACTTACATTTCCCAAAGATAGAGGAGGTCTGGCCTTACCGGACTTTCTAATGTACTACCATATAATTAACGCCAGTTGCACTGTACACATTGCTAACTTCCAACAATCAAACAAGGACTGGAACCCCTTATGGATAAGAATTTACAATGCTCATATAAAGGCATCCAACCTTAATCCTAGTGCAATTATCTTCCTTAACACTAAAACTCTCAAAGAACATAAAATTCATCCCATATTAATAAAAAATATCAATGGGTTACAAAAACTGATAACATCCCTTGGTTTGAGACATTCTCTAACGATGGCCCAACCAATTCATCTTAATCCAAATTTTAAATTGGGTAACAGCATGTTAAATCTCGATAGTTACCCTCTCATTAGGAACTGTACAGTTTGGGACTTCTGTACAGTCAAAGACTTGCCATTTAATGACGTCATATCCTCTTTTGCAGTCAATAAAAAATACTGTATAATCATTAAACAAATACTATATCTAATATCTTTGGCCACCGACATGATGTCAGTATCCCCCCTGGAACACCAACTTTGCCAGACACTAATAACCCAACTACTGTTAAGGACTAAAATGCTTTCCAATGTCTGTAGACTAGTAACAAAAATAAAACACCAAGACAATATATTATTCTCTAAGTACTGGGATGGAAAAAACAGGGAAATTACACTTAGCCAAAAACTCGATGCAATTGATGCAACAATAAAATTAACCCCCTTCAAAAAACTAATCTATGCCCAGCTCATGATAAACAATAATGCCTATCACACACCATCATTCCTAAACAAAATTAACCCAAACACCTCACCTATGTGCCCAACATGCCATAATTCAGTGGCAGACATACTCCACATTTTCTGGTCCTGTAAAAACGTGTACAAACTTTGGTGCTCCCTAAGAGCACGACTGGAGATAATGGGATATATGAAATCAACCTATCCTGGGAAATGGCGTTATTAAATATTTATCCAGGTTCATTTAAATCCGAAACTAAACATATTATCGTGACACTATGTGCGCTTCTCAAAACTTACATTACTTTAAACTGGCTAGACAGATCCAAAGTGTCTTGGAATGACTTCCAGTCGATGGCTGTTAAATATGTTTTGGCAAGTAAACTTAAGACAACAAGCAAAAAGAAAATAAGTTATTTTCAGAAATATTGGAATAACCTACTAGATGCTCTTAATCAACATCATCATTAGGTAGACCTCCATCCTCCCCTTTTTTTCCTTCGGGCCTCATCTTATCTCCCTTATCTCTAATTCCCCTAGTTCTTTTGGACTGTTAATTTTGTGACAAATACTTTTCCTCTTTAATTTCTACCTCCAACATAACTCTTGAATGTTCAAAAACAATACAACCCCCTACGATATATTTTCCTACAATTGTGCAAGCACTAACATCTAGCTTCCTTATACTAACACCCTTTCATTCAGTGACAGTCGTGTGTATATATTGTATATAGTTAAATCAAATAGGTTTTAGGCGTACTGATACACTTCCATAATCCTGCAAAATAAATACTTGTCAAAAAATGTTGCTACCTTTCTGTCTGTTAATTTCCTAATCACTTGTTTAATGAAGGTTAATATTTCGTTTTGTTATATAGGACTGATTGTACGTATGCCTAACCAGGTTGTATGAAACGTATTCACTTATTTGTTTTAAACCTATTTGCATTGTGTGACTTGTAATTGATTCTGTATTTGTGTCTTTAAAAATGCTAATAAAAATCAGATTGCAAAAAAAGATATCTGATTAAGGTGAGAGACAAAAATATAAGAAATGGTCGAACTACAGCTTTGAAAACTGAAGTAAACAAGTTGGATAAACAGATTAAGCATAGTGTGAGACAAGATCAAGTAAATTTTGAAGAAAATGTATATACATATATTAAGCATAATAGGAAACCTTTTTATAGATACATAAGATGTGGAAGGAGTTTTTTGTTTGTCTTTCGGCTTTTTCCCGGTTAGGGGTCGCCACAGCGGAACTCCGGTCCGCTAATGATTGGCAGTAGATTTTTACGTGCTGGCTTGCCAGGCCTAACGCACAACCTTCAATGAAGGAACGGCCATTCACGCATGTCGCCACACAGAAGACGCTCGAACTGAGAATCGAACGGGCAATGTCTAACTGTGAGGCAACAACGCTACCGCAGCACCACCACCGCAGTACCAAGATGTGGAAGGAGTAAAGACACACAAATTGATAAACTTTGTGCAGATTCTGAAATTTATTCTCAGACATGACAGATTATAGATATATTTACGAAATCTTATGCAAAACAGTTTGGCTCCACAAAAGGGGTGATAAGTTGTCCCAGTGGCATCTAGGTAACCTCAGATACTGGAATCAAATATTTTTAAGTTTATAATTTTTTTTTTTAATTAAAAAGCCACTGAAGTGCTCATTTTCTCTTAGACATGAAAAAAAAGCTAATTTAGCATTTTTCTTGTGAATATCTCCTTTTTGTCATATCAGGTCTGTAAGCTGTTTTTGGAGGTAATAAGTCAGTCAACAAGAGCTGCAGAAATGGTACTTGCTAAAAGTAAAATCGTGTTATAGGAGATGATTTTGAAATATAGTGAGTCATCCAGTAATCCAGTTAACAGAACAGTGGCAGAGCCTACTGCATTATCACTAGCAGAGTTACTAGGCCTTAGAAATATTTTTGTAGTAGAACAGTAAACAATGTGCTTGAGTGATTCATTGTCACCCTGGAAAGTATTTATCTGTGGAAAGAAACATTCAGTCAGTTGATGAAATGTACAGCAATGTTGTGGAAAGAGGCTGCAGTTGTGAAACTGTTGCTTAATCAATGGTATCTTTAGAAGGAAGTAAAGAAAGCAGGCAGCACAGCATACTATCTAAACAAAAATCTAAATGTGTACCTCACATGATGCCCATTACTTCTACTTCAGTTTTTGTATGACTGCGCTAGTCTTTTATACTGACCACATATCACATGTCATCTTGGAAAAGGAGTAACCCTGGAATAAGGCACAAACGGAGCTCAGCAAACGGACAACGTCTTTAATGGACACAAGCACAAATAAATCCACAATAAACGAAATCACAGCAGCACAGCACAGCAAACGAACTCACAGCAGCACAGTAACGCTGTACAAGTAAATCCACATACGTTTTCATCAAAATAACTTCATCAGATACCTAACCTCTCTTCCTTTGATGAATAAATAAACTAATCTAGTTCAAATGATCCAATGGATAAACAGATTCAATTAAACATGTAAAATGCATTGAAACAAATGGACCTTAAAGGTAAATGAATCTGAATGTTAAAGCCAGATAAATAAATAAATAAATATGTATATATTTTTTGTTGCATAAATACTTCAAATATAAACCTTGGTTAAAAATATATATAGAAAGTTTCATATAGATATTACAAACACACACCTGAAATGCTTCTAAAATGTTTTTTTGAAGTAAAGCTAAACAAATCTAAATAAGATGAAATATCACCATCTAGTGGAAATTAAATTAAATGCATGTTCATCTTGTTAAAAAATATATAAAAATGTACCATGAAATGCTTACATATACAATATGAATAAATAAAACATAAAATTATTTAAAAGTTAAATGTAAATATAAATATAATATTGTTATAAAAATAGTATAATTTAGCAGATCTCAATTTCAGCACAGGTTTCAAGAATAACATTTCATTTAAACCAGGGAAAGAGCGTGCATCCAGAATAATTTGCCAATATAGCTCCCTATATTCCAAACGAGTCTCCCAAGGCCCTCCCCTGGGATCACGTGGGACCACTTTGATGACAAAAACTGGAATTTGGCTTTGTCACAATTATTCTGATGTTTAAACAGAGCATTATTATCGCTTCCTCATCTCATATAAATGCTCATAAATTCTCTGCCTCAGTTTCCTCTCGGTCTTGCCAACATAAAAAGAGTTACAGAATTCACATGAGCAATATAAACCACACCTGTGGTATTACAATTGGCAAAACCTCGAGTAGTAATATACTTGCTCCTCTTCTTCAAAAGAATAGACTCACCTTCCTTAATATGGGCAACGCCCACATTTTCATGTCTCTTTTTTATTGTTACTAATAGGGTTACTGAAGTTTGCCCCCTCCAATATATTCTTGATATTGCATCCCTTCCTATATACACATTTAAATGGTTTCTCAAAAATATGGTTCAAATCAGACAAACTAGCAAATTTATTCCATTCTTTACTAAGAATACTTCTCACCAGATTACTCTCACCATCAAAGGTGGTAAACATGGCAGAATGAAAACCTTTTTCTAAAGTTGTAACTTTAGCAGTGTTTGCCTCAATATTTTGTACTTCCAGTATAGGTAGAGGTATCCCCAAAATTGGAGCAAATCTTCCTGCTCTCCTTTACTTAAAATCTACAATAACTGACGTTAATAGATCTATGGGGTAACCCCTTGCTCCAAACATATCTTTAATAAACTCACATTCAGTATTAAAATCCTGATCGTCTGACATCATCCTACTAGTTCTCACCAGCTGGCCTTTAAATATTGCTCTTTTTTGAAAAGGTGGGTGAGAGCTTGTAATGCAAGTAAGCATTAGAAAACATATCTTTTCTGAAAGTTTTTGATTTAAAACCTCCCCCCATTCTCTGTATGTTCACATCTAAAAAACACAGTTCTACTTCATCTACTTTATAGGTGAATTTTAAAAAATTAGTTGTGTTTGAAATATAATCAAAAAATTCCATAATTTTTCCAAGGTATTATTCCAAAAAAGACAAACATCATCCAGGAAATGCCCATAGTAGTTCCAATATTGTCTAAAATTTGAGTTGTGAACAAGTTTTTCTTAACAGTATAATAAAATGATGTTGGCATATCATCATCATCATCATCATCTTTTGGCTTTTCCCGTTAGGGGTCGCCACAGTGGATCATCTCTTTCCATTCCTTCCTATCCTCTGCATCTTACTCTGTCACACCAACCGCCTGCATGTCCTCTCTCAACACGTCCATAAACCTTATCTTAGGCCTTCCTCTTTTCCTCTTACCTGGCAGCTCCATCCTTAGCATCCTTTTCCCAATATACTCAGCATCCCTCCTCAGCACATGTCCAAACCAACACAATCTCGTGTCTCTTGCTTTGTCTCCAAACTGTCCAACATGAGCTGACCCTCTAATATACTGATTCCTAATCCTATCCATCCTAGTCACACCGAGTGCAAATCTTAACATCTTTAACTCTGCCACATCCATCTCTGACTCCTGCCTTTTTGTCAGTGCCACTGTCTCCAACCCATATAACATAGCTGGTCTCACTACTGTCTTGTAGACCTTTCCTTTCACTCTTACTGGTACCCGTCTGTCACAAATCACTCCTGACACTCTTCTCCACCCATTCTACCCTGCCTGTACTCTCTTCTTCACCTCTCTTCCACATTCACCATTACTCTGAACTGTTGATCCCAAGTACTTAAACTCGTCCACCTTTACCAACTCTACTCCCTGCATCCTCACCATTCCTCTACCCTCCCTCTCATTTACACACATATATTCTGTCTTAGCCCTGCTGACCTTCATTCCTCTGCTCTCTAGAGCATATCTCCACCTCTCCAGAGTCTCCTCAACCTGATTCCTACTCTCACTACAGATCACAATGTCATCTGCAAACATCATAGTCCACGGGGCCTCCTGTCTGATCTCATCTGTCAACCTGTCCATCACCACTGCAAATAAGAAAGGGCTCAGAGCTGATCATTGATGTAATCCCACCTCCTCCTTAAACGGATCTGTCACTCCCACTGCATTCCTCACCACTGTCACACTACCCTCGTACATATCCTGTACCACTCTTACATACTTCTCTGCCACTCCTGACTTCCTCATACAATACCACAACTCTTCTCTAGGCACCTTGTCATATCCTTTCTCCAAGTCTACAAAGGCACAATGCGACTCCTTTTGACCTTCTCTGTATTTCTCCAATAACACTCTCAGAGCAAACATCACATCTGTAGTGCTCTTTCCTGGCATGAAACCATACTGCTGATCACTAATCATCACCTCCCTTCTTAACCTAGCTTCTACTACTCTCTCCCATAACTTCAAGCTGTGACTGATCAATTTTATCCCTCTGTAGTTACTGCAGCTCTGCACATCACCCTTATTCTTAAAGATAGGTACCAAAACACTTTTTCTCCACTCCTCAGGCATCCTCCGACTTTCCAAAATTTCATTAAACAATCTAGTTAAAAATTCCACTGCCATTTCTCCTAAGCACCTCCATGCTTCCGTTGGGATGTCATCTGGGCCAACAACCTTTCCATTCTTCATCCTCTTCATAGCTGTCCTTACTTCCTCCTTGCTAATCTGTTTCACTTCCTGATTCACTATCCCCATATCATCTAACCTTCTCTCTCTCTCATTCTCTTCATTCATCAGCCTCTCAAAATACTCTTTCCATCTACTCAACACAGTCTCCTCTCTTGTGAGTACGTTTCCCTCACTGTCCTTTATCACCCTTACTTGCTGCACATCTTTCCCAGCTCGGTCCCTCTGTCTAGCCAATTGGTACAGGTCCTTTTCTCCCTCTTTAGTGTCCAATCTCTCATACAACTCTCCATATGCCTTATCCTTAGCCTTCGGCACCTCTCTCTTTGCCATGCGCCTCATCTCCTTATACTCATGTTTACTTTCTTCATCTCTTTGACAATCCCACTTCTTCTTTGCCAGCCTCTTCCTCTGTATACTCTCCTGTACTTCCTCATTCCACCACCAGGTCTCCTTGTCCTCCTTCCTCTGTCCAGATGTCACACCAAGCACCTTTCTAGCAGTCTCCCTTACTAGTTCTGCTGTAGTTACCCAGCTATTCGGTAACTCTCCACTGCCTCCCAGTGCCTGTCTTAACTCTTCCCTAAACTCCACTTCACAATCACCCTTTTTTAACTTCCACCATTTAATCCTTGGCACTGCTTTCACACTCCTTCTCTTCTTGATCACCAACGTCATCCTACAGACCACCATTCTATGCTGCTTAACTACACTTTCCCCTGCCACCACTTTACAGTCTCCAATCTCCTTCAGACTGGCCCTCCTACATAGGATATAATCCACCTGTGTGCATCTTCCTCCACTCTTGTACATCACCCTATGCTCCTCCCTCTTCTTAAAATACGTATTCACCACAGCCATGTCCATCCTTTTCACAAAATCCACAATCATCTGATCTTCTGCATTCCTCTCCTTAACACCATACCTACCCATCACTTCCTCATCCCCTCTGTTCACTTCACCAACATGCCCATTAAAGTCTGCTCCAATCACTAGTCTCTCACCCTTGGGTACACTCACCACAACTTCATCCAACTCACTCTAAAATTTCTCTTTCTCATCCATCGCACACCCAACTTGTGGAGCATATGCACTAACAACATTCATCATTACACCATCAATTTTGAGCTTCATAAACATCACTCTGTCAGACACTCTCTTCATGTCTAAAACACTCTTGGCATATTGTTCCTTTAGTATAACCCCTACCCCATTTCTCCTGCCATCCACACCATGATAGAACAATTTGAACCCATTTCCTAAACACCTGGCCTTACTTCCCTTCCATCTGGTCTCTTGCACGCACAATATGTCAACCTTCCTTCTCTCCATCATATCAGCTAGCTCTCTCCCTATACCAGTCATACTGCCAACATTCAAAGTTCCTACCCTCACTGCTACACTCCTAACCTTCCTCCTCTCTTCCTGCCTTTGGGCATGCCTTCACCCTCTTCTTCTCCTTTGGCCAACAGTAGCCTAATTTCTGCCAACACCCTGTTGGCTAACAGTACTGGTGGCGGTTGTTGTTAACCCGGGCCTCAACCGATCCGGTATGGAAATATGAAATTTTTGTGCCATAAGTTATGTGGCAGAATTTTTACGCTGGATGCCCTTCCTGACACAACCCTCCCCATTTATCCAGGCTTGGGACCAGCACAAAGAAATGCACTGGCTTGTGCATCCCCAGTGGCTATATATAGGTGCATAATGGGCACCCATGGCTATGCCCTTGGATTGTCTAAAATACTCCTCATGGAAGAATATAAAATTATTATTTAAAATCAATCCCATTAAAACTAGGCATGTACGAAACACCTTAAAAGGAATGTTATTCTTGCTTTCCAAAAATTCTTCAACCCAAACCAATCCTATCTCATGAGGAATACATGTAAAAAGATCCACAACATCCAAAGTGATAAAACTAGAAGTGTCTACCTGATTGGAATTTTTAATGTGCCTTAAAAAATCCCAAGAATCATTGAACACATTGGAATGTTCCATCACCACATTCTTGAGATGTACATCTACATATTTTGCCAGTGGGGCAGTAATAGAACCCTCTGTGGATACAATAGGTCTGAGAGGAGGATCATCAGGATTTTTATAGACCTTTGGTATACCAAAAATACATGGGACTTTGGGTTGTTCAACATGTAAATAGTTATATGTTTCTAGATCAATAAGCCCCTCTAAAACTAAATCATTCAGACAAAGAGAAAGTTTTTTGCATGCAATATGAATTTCATTCATAGACACTCTCTCATAGGTATGCTGGTCATTTAACAAATCAAACATTTTTGCCTCATAATTAATATGATCCATAAACACTACCCCACCCCCCTTGTCAGGTTTCATGATTCTAAGATTTTTATTCTCTCTACATAAACTAAGTGTATACATTTCTTCAGTAGAAAGGTTTTAACTAACCTTATTGTACCTAAGTTTGTCTTTTAGCTCCTTTTCAACCATAACCTCAAAGTTTCTAAGCTGGGGGTGAAGGGGCGGATTAAGCATACTATTTTTTTGTTAAAACAGTAGTGTTTCTTCTTATATTACCATTAAAAAATATATCTCTAAATTCTTCTGCCTAATAAAAAGTTTAAAATCCACCAATAAATTTGCTATGTTAGCCTTTACGCTTGGAATAAAGGTAAAACCTTTTGTAAATAAGTTAAAATGACCCTTTGTAATGGGGGTAAGGGTATAATTAAAAATATGAAAACCATTGTAACTAAACATCCATTTATTAGTCACTATTTCATGTGAAGAAATTACCTCCATGGTGCCTTTCGACTCCTCTGGTTCTGATAACCGTACCTATAGTCTACTGGATCCTTGTTCTTGAGTCTCTCTGATCTCCTTGGGGAGGGAAACACTAAAGGGTCATGCATATCATAACTATTAAACTGAGTTTCAATGGGTAATTTATCATACCCTATGTCTCTTTCACCTCTATACTCATATGGTCTGTTATGAAAATTACCCCATGCGTTCTTTGGTTTAGGGTATTGTGTATTGTTTTTATACTCCTTTAAGTCCCTTTCCAGCTTTCTAAATTTTCTCTCATGAATCCTAGTACATTTTACTTCTACATTTTTTAACATTTTCATGGTATTTAACTCTTTCACACTCAATACCAAACATTAAATTGTTAACAATCTTGTTAATAATCTCAATCTGGGAAAACATCTTATCCATTTCCAACTCATTGTTTCTAATTATAGCCTTCATAATTTCAAATCTACATTTGTCAAATGCACAAATAAGGTCCTTGTGAAAATCCGAGATTTCCACAATGTTGTTGGGGTATTTACACACCCGTAGACCTTTAGGAATAATGTTCAATTGCAAACAATGTTTAAGATACATATTGTCCATCTCCCATGCTTTAAACTTAAAAAAGCATATTGTCCAAATCCGAAATTAAAGTGGTGTAACTACCAATTAGTAGTTTGAGCAGGCAGAGGTTGGGTTACTGAACCCGTCAGTGTTTGTAGAAAAAATGTTAAGACCAGCAGTAGATTTAAATCCATTTATTC
This sequence comes from Protopterus annectens, assembly GCF_019279795.1. NCBI lineage: Eukaryota > Metazoa > Chordata > Ceratodontiformes > Protopteridae > Protopterus > Protopterus annectens. The sequence continues at coordinate 870,988,499 of NC_056743.1, forward strand.
TAAGGGATTCCAAACAGTTTTTGTTGGACCTGAATAAGGAAACCGCAAATCTCCTTCATACTCTCCCTTATCTGCTTGTTACAACGGATGTTAAATCTCTTTTTACTAATATTCCTAACCAATTAGGTATAGTTAGCATTCAGCAGTACTTGTCGCACTACACTGATATGGTAGCCACCAAGATAGACTTGATCTGCCTGTTATTAGAGACAGTGTTAGAAAACAATATTTTCTTTTTTAATGATGAATTGTTCCTTCAAAAGGATGGCGTAGCTATGGGCACATCTTGTGCCAATAGCTACGCCAACCTAGTCATGGCTATGTGGGAAAAGCAGAAGCTTTTTCCTTCACCCTCTTACAAGAAACATGTCATATTTTATAGACGTTTCGTGGATGATTTGTTTCTTCTTTGGAATGGTAGTGAGGATGAGTTGAATAGTTTCTTTGAAGAAATCAATTCATTTACTAGTTTTTTGAAATTTACTTTGACAGTCTCAACTTGTAGTATCCCCTTCTTGGATGTTCATATTGAATGCCTTAGCAATGGTAAACTTAACACAGGTGTATACAGAAAACCTTGCTACAAACATACATTATTACACAGGGAAAGTATGCATCCTAGATACGTCTTTACCAATATTATTAAAGGTCAAGCAATCCAGGCATCTAGGTTAAACCCTATGCCAGGTAGTTTTGAAACGGAATTGGTAACCTTCCATAAAAGACTATTAACAAGGAAATACAAGGAAGATGACATTTCTATTGGTTTTCAGTGTATAGAGAACTTTAGATTAGATAGGGCATGCCCTTATTTTTCAGAGCAGGGCAATGAATATTATACTACAGAAAGCAATGCCACCAATGTCAATGTACCAACAAAAAAAATCTCATTATTCTACACACATGATTTCTACCAAATAAGAGACATCTTGTGTAAGCACTGGAATGTTTTAACAGTTGACCCTAATAGTAGGGAAACTGTGGGTGAATACCCACAATTTTTATTTAAAAACAAGAAGAATTTACATTCTTATGTTATACTAATGCTACTTCATTCCATGAAAATAGAAGTTGTTTAGGCACCAAACCATGTAATAAGTGTAATTTTTGCACATTTATATGTGAATCGACATGTTTATACATCCCAATACATCTCAATTTGTTAGCTTTGATTTCAGTGCTAGTTGTTTCGGAACATGTAGTTTATCTCGCTTTATGCTCTTCTTTCCCTGCCTTCTATGTCGGTAAAACTGATAGAAGGCTTAAGGACAGGGTGAGGGAGCACTTATATCAGATCCGTATTTGGTCAAACACCAATGCTTTGTCTAAACATGTTTTAGAAGCCAACGATTCACATACTTTTAAGTTTTTAGTTTTATATATTAATACACCTAGTTTGAGGGGAGGGGACCTAAGGAATTATACCGAAAGAAATGAAACTAACTGGATTATCAGACTGCAAGCACATATTCACCCTGGTCTTAATGATAAGGTCCCTTTAAGATCAGCTCTTAAAAACAGAAGGTTTCATTTTAAATAGTTTTTTAAACATTTTTATCTTTTATAATAAATTGTTTTATTGATGGATTAATTAAAGATATTATTTATATAATATCTTTAGGATGCTTAAGTGATGTCCATTTTTATGCAGTAATAATGTTTTAAATATTTTGCCTTTACTACTTGTATAGGTGTATTGTAATACTATTTGATTGTTCACTTTAAATGTATATGCTTTAATTATGATGTCATCGTTAGGCTTAATTAGTAAATGAAGGTGTACTTGAATGTATATAAGGTGTGTCTTGAACTGCTTTATACTCTTATGGCTTGAAGAAGCCACTTTGGCAAAAGCGCTTACCAGATATCTGCTAATAAAAGATTTGGTTTTAAAGAAGTTAACAGCATTTTGCTTCATTGGATTGGATTATTCTTATATTCCTGGTCTGAAGAGACTTGTCGTATGCTGTTTGGTGTGA